>NC_133333.1:39620536-39698036 GCF_042186555.1 Aquarana catesbeiana
AATACCCCCCAAAATACCCCCTCCCAATACAAATCTCCCTAGATCACCATTCTTAGCACTGCCCCCCCCAAATTTCCCCTCCTAGAACAATACTTCCCCCCCCCGGCCGCCCCCCAAATTCCCCCTTCTAATACACCCCCCCCCCAATCTCCTTGTGTCACCCCCCTCACATGATACCACAGTGCCTTGGGCAGTCGCCCCTCCTGCCCCCCCCCCCCCCCCCCCGTCTCAGCCCTGCCTCAATACCTGAATCAGCCATCCTCAACCAGGGCTACATGGAATTCTAGGGTTTCTCCAAAGGTTGCTAGGGTTTCCTTGAGCTGTGCCTGTAGACCTTCCATCTGATGGTACCAGCACAATTCTGGGGCCAATGCCACTTGCAGAGCCAGCGACATTACACCAATAACCTTTGTTGATAAGGGTGGAATTCTGACCACCACTGTAAGAGGGGCATCCTTGCCACCAGCGTGTGAGACATTCTTTCCGAGGAATTGGTTTTAGCTGGGGTTCTCTGAGACCTGAAAATCATTTCAAGGGTTCCACTAAGGGTTACAAAAAGGCTGATCTAGTCTAAAGTTCTGTCCAGAGTAAAACCCTAAAGACCCAGGCAGCTAATATTCTTAGAAAGAGGTTAGCAATAACAGCTGTTGTATCTACTGTGCAGACAGTTGAATCAGATTATGGAACTCCAGCACAATCTGAGAACCAGAGACTGGCTGTGCGGTATAGCTCCACCAGCAGTTACAGCTTCAAGCCGCTCATCACTTTTCTATCAGAACTTCAAAGATGAAATGTTCAAACATATCTTTCCAGCTTGCTTCATCAGCCAGAATCCTCCTGCAAGTTCTTTAGATGTCACCCAGAAAATCCCCCTCCTCTTCCTCTTCTTCAGATCTCACTCTCTCTTGAAGCAGTGTGGAAGAATAGAAAGTGAATCTACTGCCCTTCAGCCAGACAACAGTTAATTGAGGAAGTGGCGGCATACTGGGTTTAATGCCAGCAGAAGCTGTGGATTAGAGGGCTGCGCTGGAGAGATCCTAAAGCCTTGTGTTTAATGTACCCTGCAAGGAATAACAGATACGTGGGTACAGCACAGATACCACACAGGGGAACTGAGAAGGAAAAGAAACCCACAGCAAATCTCAGTAGAAGTTCTGATGAAATTCAAATTTTGTGACTGGTGTCTAGTTCCTAAAATTTCAGTGTCAAGCTACTGTCATTTCCAAATACAGACACGTGATGACATGAGATGTCAAAAACACTTGCTACATCAACTTGCAGAATATTAAAGCAAAACTCAAGGTAGATATAAAAACCTAAAACAACCCTTATGCTGCTGGAGGAAATATTACGGAGGTAGCAGCACCGTCACCAGCATGTAAACAAACGTCCAGCCGCTCAAGCAGCCAGGTTTTTGTTTACGTTTTTTGCCCAGGCTCCCGGCTTTCCTGTAGAAGTTATTCACATCCAGTGATGCCCCTGCTTGTCACATCCGGTGATGCCGCTGCCTGACTATCCCTTCCATGTGTCCTGGGCTTACCTGTCCTTCTTGGGTGCCAAGGACCTCCATGGCAGGTGTCAAAAAGGAGACATACGGTTGCTGATCTTCCCTATAAAGTACGAACCTCGAAGGGGCTCAGCTCTAAGTGCTTTTGGGTTCAGAGCTATCAAACTCTGGCTTCTCTGGTACTGCAGAGTGTAGCGGGATATTTTAGGGCTCTTATAGATCCCTATAGATCTCCTTAAAGATCCTCCTGTCACCTGCACTTTGCTATCACAATGGATTTGTGATAGCAACAAAAAAGTATTTAAAAATAATGTTTAATAAAATAATTAAAACTACCCTAAAACAGTTTTTAAAGCCCCCTGCCCCCATGTACACACACATATGAACACAAACATCGGCTTTGTCTTTGCTTGTGTACAGAGACACATATATGATTTGCTGTGAACTGTTATGCCCTGTACACACGGTTGGACTTTCCGATGGAATATGTGTGATCGGAGCTTGTTGTCGGAAATTCCGACTGTGTGTGGGCTCCATTGGATTTTTTCCATCACACAAAGATTGAGAGCAGGCTAAAAATTTTCCGACAACAAAATCCGATCCTTTAAATTCTGATCGTGTGTAGACAAATCCGACGGACAAAGTGCCACGCATGCTCAGAATAAATTAGGAGACTAAAGCTATTGGCTATTGCCCCGTTTATAGTCCTGACGTACGTGTTTTACGTCACCGCGTTCGGAACTTTGTGCGACCGTGTGTATGCAAGACAAGTTTGAGCCAACATCCGTCGGAAAAAATCCATGGATTTTGTTGTCGGAAGGTCGAAATCAATGTCCGACCGTGTGTACGGGGCATAAATCGATGAGCTGTAATGGCTTTTAAAGTGTTCCTTATGGACAGTTTAGGGTGCCAAAGCTTTTCGCCATTTTATGGCAATTTTGAGGCTTGACATATTTTATATGTTTGACATATTTTATATTTTACAAAACATGGGTAATATATTGTGTTTGTGTGCACTAAAAGGAATTTAAGCATTTTTTTTTTTCAAATATAGATTAGATAAACAGTAGCGCAAATATCATGTGACATAAACAATTTCACCTGCTGTCATTTTAATATATAGGGTGTTAGAAATTACAGTTATTTGGGGTTTTAAGAGTGTTTTGTGTATTTAAGAATGTATGTGTGTTTTTATATGTGTGTGTAAGTGCAAAAAAAACGTCAGTTGCAGCAAAAGGGTTAATGCAGATCTATAATTAATAAACATCAATCAGTGGCAGCTGGTGAAGTTTTAGGATGAAGGGGCGCAGACCCCGCCCTTCCTTTTTGACCCTTCCCACTTGGTGAAAATAGGCATGGTTTCAGTGGACGTGGCTCTAAGGTGGTGTGGTTAGCATCTGAGATGAACGAGGGATGGAGGGAGAGGGAGGGAGGGATGGAGGGAGAGGGAGAGAGGGAGGGACAGCAGGCCCAGATCCTACAAAACAATAGAAATATGTGTATTATAGAAAGTTTAACAATCAGCAGATAAAAATAATCCAAACACCTGGTGTTAGCACTTAAATCATCCCGGCACCATGGTTGTTATGGTGTCAGGAAGATTGAAGCACATTATTTCTATTATTACATTGTAATATAAAATTAAATCATTCAACTCACCATAATGCAGAATCAGTGGGACCACCATTCACTTCCCTACACAGGGCAGCCCTGTGTAGGGAAGTGAATGGTGAGGGCTGAGCTTTGCCTGTGACACAGCTTTTACAGCACCACCAACTCCAGAGGTTCCAATCCAGTCTCCTTTCGGGTCCCCAGGTTGTCGGAAGCAGCAGGATATCAATGCCCATTTAGACCCTCTGTAACGGGGGGTCATGGGGTTCCGGTAAGCGGCCAGGCACTTAATTCATGGTGGTGGACCCACACATCTAGGACTATATACAATTGGACACTGTTTGGTTTAATCACAGCACGTTTGGTGTTTTCTGTACATGGACTTTCTTCTTTTTTTATATATTTTTTATATTTTTCCTTAAATCAGCTTACTTATTTCGCAATTTTAAGTGTTTTTGCTTTGGTTTTATGTACCAATTTGAGTTGCTATTGGTCACACATATTTTTTAAGGGGAGGTGGGACTCATCTCCCAATCTGATACACATATTTAACAGGCTGGGATATTTCAGCCTTATACACGTTACCCCCCCCCCTTTTTTGTTTTAAGCGCGAGTCAACTTTTTTCTCATTCGATTTTTGTATGTTTGTGTCATACATAGGACTCTGCAGCATAGATGGTTACTATTTTCTTTTGTTGCGCAGTTAATTTGACATTTTTCCTGTGACAAGCTCTGCCTTGGCTCCTCCCTCAGGACCGATGAATACATAATATAGCATACTGAGGGTGGGATTGTATGCTGCCATGGATAGGCACCAGGAAAAGAAAATTACTGTAAGTATGAAACAATTTTCCTTTTTCCTGGTGCCTCCATGGCAGCATACCTGTGACAAATATCTAGCTGAAATGGGTAGGATGATGCATAGTAAAAGATTTATTTGAAAAATAATTTAAAATAGGCAAATGCCGACCTGATGGCCTGTCTGCCAGTTTCTGCAGATGAGAAAGCTGCCGGTTCTACTCTGTAACGTCTCGTAAAATGCATGTTGGGATGACCACGATGCTACCCTTTAGATCGTTTTGATGGATACGTCTGCTCTGGCCGTCCAAGAAGCAGAAAACAACTGGGTGGCATACAGCCCAACTGAAGAGGGGGATCCCCTGAAATTATTGTACTAGAGCAGGGATCTGCAAACTATGGCTCCCCAGCTGCTGCAGAACCACATGTCCCATGAGGTATTGTAAAGCTCTGATATTCACAGACATGACTAGACATGATGGATACTGCAGTTCTGGAATGGCCGGAGGGCCCCAGATGATGCTTCCTTGCCCCTGTTTTTATTTTTTTTATTTTTTTTTTTTTTGGAGTATTACAAATAGGTTAGATAAAAGTCTGAAGGGAGTTGTGGCTTGAAGATAGTGTCTTAGTACTGAAGTAATATCGTCTTCGTAAAGGTCAAAATTGGATCTGAAAAGATTGGCAGAGCCCAAGACTCAGAGACAGCAGATGAAGAGGAGAACATAGGGATGAATCCATGTAGCGTTCTAAGTTCCACTCTATCCGAGTACAAAAAATAATATTATAGTGTTCTGATCCCAGAGCCTGAAGTTCTGTTATGCCGCATACACACGGTTGGACTTTTTGACCGGAGTGGTCCGACGGGCGCTGACGGACCAAATCCGGCGGACAATCCGATCGTGTGTGGGCTTCACCGGACCTTCAGTGGACTTTTCCAGTCGCAAATCTGACGAACCTTAGATTTTGAACTTGCTTCAAATCTTTACGTCGTAACTCCGCCGGACCCAGAAATCCGCTCGTCTGTATGCTAGTCCGACGGACAAAAACCGACGCTAGGGCAGCTATTGGCTACTGGCTATCAGCTTCCTTATTTTAGTCCGGTGTACGTCATCACGTACGAATCCGTCGGACTTTGGTGTGCTTGTGTGTAGGCAAGTCCGTTCATTAGAAAGTCCGTCGGAATTCCGTCAAAAGTCCGTCGAAAGTACGCTGGAAAGTCCGGTCGAAAAGTCCGACCGTGTGTACGCGGCATTACTCCCCAGCCTGATGCCATTGCCACCAAGAAAAATAGTTTTCAAGTGAGATTCCACAGGAATGCTGAATCAGATGGGGCAAAAGGCTGTTTGGATAAGGGCTCCAGAGTTATAGAGAGATCCCTAATGGGAAAGATTTGTTTTAATGAGTCTTCTTGACTGTCTTGAAGAATTTGATTATTAAAGGATCTTCAGGCCCATCTCTTGTTGTCACAGCAGGTACATCAGCTGTACCTTTAAATTGCTTAATCCAAATCCTAAATCAAGGTCTGCTTGCAGGAAGTCAAGGAGTTGGAAGGAAGAGGGTACATCAGGATTGAAGTTTTGCCGTTCGCGAAAGATCTAAACTAATTCCAAACCCTGTCACACGTATTGTTCATTGAAGGCTCCTGAGCTTTGAGCAGAGTTGAAACAACTCTAGAGGAACATCCTAATGATTAAAGCCTCTGGTTTAACATTCTAATGTGAAGGTTCAATCTGTGAGGATTCTGATAGGTGTAATGCCTCGAGCCAGAAGAAAGGGTATCAGAGGAATATTTACCGGAGGCTGGACACTAAGAAATATTGCCCTATGGAATCATGGGTCTCCCTGCAAATATGACAGGACTGTTTTTACCGTTTATTGTTGATATTGCAAGTCTCGAGAGAATTTTCGAGGTAGGAGTCCTAAATTAGATTGCATGCCCAAGGACTTGACAAGGCATCTATTGCTTCTGCCCAAGGATGAGGTAGATGTGAAATAAACCTCCGCAGCTTGGTATTGCTTGCTGTAGCAAAAGGATGCAGTTCAGGAAAGGTCCACTGGCCCACAATACAACTGAATAACTTTGGTTGTAGGGACCATTTGTTGGGATCCAGGAATCCTTGGGATAGGTGATCGGCGTCTGTGTTTATGTGGGCTGGAAGATAGACTACTCTTAGGTCCTTCAGATTCCCCTCTGCCCAAATGAAGATGGGTTTCACTTCCCTTAGTAAGGAACTGTTGTTGGTTCCGCCTTGGTGATGTATGTATGATATTGCAGCTCTATTGTCTATCCGAATCAGAACTGATTAGCTTTAATCTGAGAGAGCAAATGCTGTTGATGCAATAAGCCGCCTGGATTTCCAGGATATTTGCGATGATGTCTGCCGCATTGAACACCCATCTCTCTTGAATCAACATCTGGTTGCAATTTGCCTCCTAGCCTCTTGCATTGGCGTCTGTGGTAACTGTGGTCCAGAAGACATGCCTTAATGGACGTGGCTTTACAGGCATCTCCCTCTTTGTCCACTAGTGCAGAACCCTGTGCATCAAACTTGTTTGATATATGGACTGGGATAGACGGTTCGCTCCATTGCTTCAGGAATTCTAGCTAAAAGGGGCCTGATAAGAATCCTCGTTGTGTTCACTTCTGTTACCTGTCTGGATTTTATATACCCAATAAAGATGCTTTTTTGATGGAGTGCGGCAATCCAGGACTTTTCTACTTCCATTAAAAGGGGCCTGAGGTATCCATGTGTCATCTGGATACAAAAAAGACAAAAATCCCTATTAAGTTGAGTTAGCTCGAGGCTGTTATGTAGGACCATGTCCTCACTCTCCTTACTTTCTGAATGATCGCCCACACTTTCTGAGATGGCAGGGACACCGTCCCTTTTGCGGTGTTAAATAAGAAAAGATGACTCGTTTGATGATTTACCATCCAATCGTATCTTGATAATGTAGGCCAGAGCATCTACCTTTGTTCCACTAGCTGGGCTGGATCTTTTGATAAGAGGATATCGTCTGGTTAGTGATAAGAACTGAGACCCAGCTCTCATAAAGAAGCTTGGATAGTGATCCGAGCCCTCATGAGGGCTCTGCAGGAAGAGCAGGGTCCGAAGGGGAGACTCTGGAATTGTAGATGGGCCTGGTCGATTGAAAATCTCAGATACTTCTGTAATGCCCCGTACACGCGGTCGGACATTGATCGGACATTCCGACAACAAAATCCTAGGATTTTTTCCGACGGGTGTTGGCTCAAACTTCTCTTGCATACACACGGTCTCACAAAGTTGTCGGAAAATTTGATCGTTCTGAACGCGGTGACGTAAAACACGTTCGTCGGGACTATAAACGGGGCAGTAGCCAATAGCTTTCGTCTCTTAATTTATTCTGAGCATGCGTGGCACTTTGTGCGTCGGATTTGTGTACACACGATCGGAATTTCCGACAATGGATTTTGTTGTCGGAAAATTTTATAGCCTGCTCTCAAACTTTGTGTGTCGGAAAATCCGATGGAAAATGTGTGATGGAGCCCACACACGGTTGGAATTTCTGACAACAAGGTCCTATCACACATTTTCCGTCAGAAAATCCAACCGTGTGTACAGGGCATAACAGTTGTAGTATGGGTGAGTGTAAGTAAGCATTCCTGAATCCCCAGGTACATCTAAAGGCCCGTACACACGATCGGACTTTTTGACAACAAACATGCAAATTAGCTGTTTTGGAGCAGCATCCGACCGTGTGTACGCTCCATCGGACAAACTTTTTCTGCTTCCATCTGACTTTTGTTGGCTGTGCGAACGCACAAACTTTCCGGCAACAAAAGTCAGATGGAGCAAAGTCCGATCCTGTGTACACAAACTACAGTACGCAGCCGCGAGAATGTTTCCAGCGCGATCCCATCGCGCTAGTTCTCGGCGACAGGGTGCTGTACATGTCGCGCTGGCTGCAATAGGAAAAACACATTTTCCTACGGCGGCAGGCGCAAGAGGGAATTCCCCTCTGGGGGAATACCAGGCCCATCAGTCTGGTATGGATTTTAAGGGGAACCCCCCATGGCAAAAAAACGGCGTGGGACCCCCCCAAAATCCATACCAGACCCTTATACGAGCACGCAGCCTGGCTGGTCAGGAAAGGGGGTGGGGACGAGCGAGCGCCCCCCCCCTCCTGAACTGTACCAGGCCGCATGCCCTGCCCCCCCCACCCCAAAGCAACTTGTCCCCATGTTGATGAGGACAAGGGCCTCTTCCCGACAACCCTGGCCGTTGGTTGTCGGGATATGCAGGCGAGGGGCTTATCAGAATCCGGAAGCCCCCTTTAATAAGGGGGCCCCCAGATCCCGGCCCCTCACCCTATGTGAATGAGTATGGGATACATCGTACCCCTACCCATTCACCTAGGGAAAAAAAGTGTCAATAAAAAAACATACTACACAGGTTTTTAAAGTAATTTATTAGGCAGCTCCTGGGTCTTCTTCCAACTTCGGGGGTCTTCTTCCGACTTCGGGGGTCTTTTTCCGACTTCGGGGGTCCCTCCAGCCTCTTCTCCCGGTGTCCGGTTCTTCTCCGCTCTTTCTGGCCTCTTCTCCCGGTGTCTGGATCTTCTGCCAGCTCCTCTGCTATCTTCTGCCACTCTTTTGCTAGCGGTGGCCCGGTCTTCTATGTTGTCTTCTTCCCTCTTCTTTTCTTCCGATGTTGACACGACGCTTTCTCCCGCTGTAATGCTGTCTGAGCGCTCCGCAATGACTTATATAGGTGGTGACCCCGCCCCCTTATGACGTCACAGTTGGGGGGCATGCTGGGACTGTGACGTCATAAGGGGCCGTGGTCACCGGATGATGTTGACCATGCCCCCTTATGACATCACAGTATAAAAAGACGCCAAAAAAAACCGCGCACAGACACTACGCTCAGGTGTGAATGCAACCCCAGTGAGGGGGAGGAAGAAATAGTAAAAGACGCCAGTCAGGAGTGCTTCAAGTGGCATTAAACGATATCCTTTTTCTCTGAAAATCATCTATACACTTCAACTACTTTATGACCCTGTGATCTATGTTTCAGGAAATTGTTTATTACTGTGTTTTTCTGCCTCCTTGTAATGTCCCCGTAAGCTCCCGAATCTCACATCTTCCACCTCACTTCCTTTTGTTTGGAATGAGCAGCACACATTCGGTCTTGTGCAGTGCTCTGTGCACAGTACAATTCTAATATTCCACAGTCTGTAGTCCATCTCAGGAGCAAGCAAGAGAGGGTGTCTACATTCGTACATACTGCATGTCCTGGTACCTGGCTCCTACTCTAAGCATCTTATAGATGTTGGGATTATGCGCGGCAGTCCATGTATATTTTAAAAAAAATCTGACAGCAGACAGAGCGTTTATGGGAGAAGAGCATAAAGCATTTCTTCTACTGTAAAAATAAAAATAATAGACTTTTTTGAAAAATATATCCTTAGCTCTTCTTTAACCACTTCAATACAGGGCATTTTCACTCCCTTCCTGCCCAGGCCAATTTTCAGTTTTCAGAGCTGTAACACTTTGAATGACAATTATGCGCTCATGCAACTCTGTACCCAAATTAATTTTTTATAATTTTTTTCCCCCACATATAGAGCTTTCTTTTGGTGGTATATGATCACCTCTACGGTTTTAATTTTTTGCGCTACCGTGTTTCCCTGAGAATAAGACTTAGCGTTATTTTCCAGGAAGGCTGCGAAATAAGCCCTACCCCAAAAATAAGCCCTAGTTTAAAAAGCTTGTAAAATCCTATAATCCAATCTATTACAGTAGTATATAATGTACAATGTGTGTGTTTCTGTAATATAATTGCGGGAAGAGAGCTCCGGCGGGTCACAGAAACGCAGATCGGCGCTATAATGAAGGTATTATATTACAGAAACACACACATTGTACATTATATACCACTGTAATAGAGTGGATTATAGGATTTTACAAGCATTTTAACTCGGTTCACACTGGGGATTCCTTTCAGGCAAGGAGAGAAAGGGGGAGAGAAGACAGCACATTACATGGTAAGACCTACCCCGAAAATAAGCCCTACTGTGTCTTTTGATGCCAAAATTAATATAAGACCCGGGTTTATTTTCAGGGAAACACGGTATAAACAAATGAAGAGCGACAAGTTTGATAAAAAACACAATATTTTTTACTTTTTATTATAATAAATATCCCAATTTTTTTATTAACCACTTAAGGACCAGCCTCGTTTTCGATTTTAGGTGTTTACATGTTTAAAACTGTTTTTTTTGCTAGAAAATTACTTAGAACCCCCAAACATTATATATTGTTTTTTTTCTAACACCCTAGAGAATAAAATGGCAGTCAATGCAATACTTTTTTTTGCACCGTATTTGCGCAGCGGTCTTATAAGCGCACTTTTTTTGGAAAAAAGTCACTTTTTTGAATAAAAAAATAAGACAACAGTAAAGTTAGCCCAATTTTTTTTTATATTGTGAAATATAATATTATGCCAAGTAAACTGATACCCAACATGTCACGCTTCAAAATTGCACCCGCTCGTGGAATGGCGTCAAACTTTTACCCTAAAAAATCTCCATGGGCGACGTTTAAAAAATTCTACAGGTTGCATGTTTTGTGTTACAGAGGAGGTCTAGGGCTAGAATTATTGCGCTCGCTCTACCAGTCGCGGCGATACCTCACATGTGTGGTTTGACCACCGTTTTCATATGCTGGCGCTACTCACGTATGCGTTCGCTTCTGCACGCGAGCTCGTCGGGATGGGGGGTATTTAAAAAAAAAAAACTTATTTTTATTATTTATTTTACATGATTTTATTTATTTTTACACAGTTTAAAAAAAAAATTGTGTCACTTTTATTCCTATTACAAGGAATGTAAACATCCCTTGTAATAGAAAAAAGCATGACAGGTCCTCTTAAATATGAGATCTGGGGTCAAAAAGACCTCAGATCTCATATTTACACTAAAATGCAATAAAAAAAAAAAGTCATTTAAAAAAATGACATTGAAAAAAATGTGCCTTTAAGACGTATGGGCGGAAGTGACGTTTTGACGTCGCTTCCGCCCAGCAGTTTCATGGAGGCGAGTGGGCGCCATCTTAGCCTTACTCGTCTCCAGGCACAGCACGGAGAAGGACGCGGCAAGTGGTTCAAAAACACATTTTTTCCTCAGTTTAGGCCAATATGTACACTTCTACATATTTTTGTTAAAAAAAAAAAATCACAAATAAGCATATGTATTGATTAGTTTGCTCAAAAGTTATAGCGTCTACAAAATAGGGGATAGTTTTATGGCATTTTTATTATTATTTTATTTTTTTTACTAGTAATGGTGGCGATCTGCGATTTTTATCGTGACTGTGACATTATGGCGGAAATATCGGACACTTTTGACACCATTTTGGGACCATTCACATTTATACAGCCATCAGTGCTATAAAAATGCAATAATTACTGTATAAATGTCACTGGCAGGGAAGGGGTTAACACTAGGGGGCGATCAAGGGCTTAAATGTGGTACCTAGGGAGTGATTCTAACTGTAGGGGGAGGGGACTCACAAGGGGAGTGTTCCTCTGTACTGGGAACACACCATCAGTCCTCCTCTCACCTCTCCACGGTCCTGGTCTGTTATCAGGCAATCGCGGGTGCCCGGCGGACATCGCGGCCACCGGGCACGCACATTGGCTCCCGAGTGGCACGGCGTGCGTGCGTGCACGCCCCCTAGATGGCCGGGAAGCCAAGGATGTCATATGATGCCCGCCCAGGATGGGAGATCCCTCCTGCGGACGTCATATGACTATGGCTGGGATCTGAAGTGGTTAATAGAAGAAGCTAATGTCTCCAACATTTTTTTAAAGTTGGTTACAGGGTTTCTTTAAAAGCCTGTTGTGTGCAATTTATCGGTGGATGTAACAACAGACACAACATGCAACATTCTGTTATTTTATTTTTATTTTTATTTTCAACCTTATTTTCATTTTTATTTTATTTTTAATTTTATTTTTATTTTGTTTATTTTCTGTTTCTTATATTTTCACTTTTTATTATTGCAATATCATATGTTTTGATGGTTGTAAAGTGGTTTTTTGTCTTTAGTTCCACTGTTTAGCCAGAATTGACGTCTAATGATTTCTTGAGAATTGTTTGATTTGATCAAACCAACAAAATGGTGTTTTTGTCTCTCCTATGGATTGTGCTCTATCCCTGTGAGTGACATTTTTATCCCACCAACAAAATGGCCGCTGTGCCAAATTTGATTGGTTTTGTATAGGGGCGTTCCTCCTCCGTCCTCTATATAAGATGGCTCAGCTAGCCGGAAATCAGGTCCTTTAAAGACGCCCTGTGGGAGGGCGAAACGTTGACGCTATTTCCGGTATCACTGACGTCACTTCCGGTCACGTGGAACGCACGCCCGGAACGGTGTTTTTATACTAACAGGTCCATGCTTGATGCCTGTTTGATCTTACTTTTTGTAAGTAACCATCCCCTTGTTCAAATAAACATTTTTTAATGGTACTTCACTATCAGTTCCATTCTTTTTTCACTTCCGGGTACTTGTTTGTCTGGCCGAGAAATCTCACCAAGGAGCCCTGGATCTGATGACCTGACTTCTTACCTGCTATTCCAAGACATCCATAGCCCTTTCTCGGCCGCTAGCGGGGGTAAAAGCGTCCCACTAGCGGCCGAAATGCGCCACAAATACGACGGTAAAACGCCGCTAAAAATATCGGCGTTTTACCGCCGACGCTATAGGCGGCTCGGTGTGAAAGGGGTCTTAGTCACTTACTTTGGAATCTGTTTTGTTTTATTAGTTATTTTTATATTTCACTTATTGTGTTTGCGAGTGCTATATTTATATTCACAACATGCAAACAGCTAAATACACAGATGAGAGCTGTTCTACCAAATGATTTGTATTTCTGTGCATCCAGTCCTGAAATTTACACAGCTCTGCCCCACAGCAGACCTGATCCTGTGGGATTGTCTAATGAAGCAGGAGGTGCTCAGGACATGGCTCCATAGAAGTCTATAGGCCTGTAATGTGCAGGCACGGCCAGGACACTGAAAACTTGGAAAACTGGATGCAAACAAACAGTGGAGGCCGCAGCCAACCGATCAAGGAAACTATGCCTCTGGGGTGAATGGGGGTCAGTTAGGTTTGGGAAGGGGAGGGAAGTATAAATGCACCTTATTTTAGGGTTCACTTTAACCTCCAGAGTTAGCGGCTAGAGTCCTGCTTTCACCTCTAAACACCAAAAACGTTACAAACATTGGTCAGCCTTGTCTGATCACTTATGTGGGACATTTATGAACAGATTCTATGAAATGATCATTAATTAGTTCAAAGGAGTTTTATTTTGTTATGTGCATTGCTTCATCCGAGGGACAGCACAATGTTATTGATGTAGAGTTCTCCTTTTATAATTATAGCAGTGGAAGTGAAACTGTCAAACTATGGGAAACATACTGCTAAAATACACCCAAAGCACGTGATATCCTGTACAAAAGTCATATACTGCTAGAAAGGGGCCTTGAACATATTATATGGAGCCGACTACTCCACTGCCCTTCTGTAGTAGTATAGTCCAGTATTGTGTCAAATAGTCTAGTATTGTATAGTATAGTAGAGTTCAGTATAGTATAGTCTAGTATTGTATAGTATAGTATAGTGTAGTACAGTATAGTCTTCATAGGCGTACGCACAGGGTGTGCCAGGTGTGCCTGGGCACACCCTAATCCTGGGCTTGACAACCTGTTAATCACAATCTACCTCTCAATAACGGGCAGGTGATGGGTAGACCGTAAATTTTCCTTGCCAACCCCTGGGGAAAAAAAAAAAATAATATTATTGTAAAAAATTATTAAAAAACAAAATAATAAAAGTAAAAAACTACTGACACCATCCACTGCCCTACTGACACCAATCTCTGCTCTACTACCAACAATCACTGCCCTACTGACTCCCTCCACTGTGCAACTGACACATCCACTGTGCTACTGATATGTCCACTGCTCTACTGAATAACACCATCCAATGTCCTACTGACACCAACCTCTGCCCTACTGACACATCCACTGCTCTACTGACACCATCCATCACCCTAATGACACTGCGTACATTCACACACAGCATTTGTGCTTGAGCTTTGGGGTGCACACCCTAATGCAATGGGCTGCGCACACCTATGATAGTCTTGTCTAGTACAGTGGAAGCTCGCATTATGAGCATAATCCGTTCCAGGAGTATGCTCGTAATCCAAAGTACTCGCATATCAAAGCGAGTTTTCCCATTGAAGTCAAAGGAAACGAAAAATAATTTGTTCCGCATTGACGTCAATGGGATGCAATACCGCATGCGGCCAGAAGCGGGGGGCGCCGGAGAGCCTCGGAAACAGCCGAAAAGGCCCGAGCACACTTCGGCTGACCTCGGCAAACCTCGGAAAGACTCCGTTCACGAGCCTTTCCGAGGTTTGCCCAGGTCAGCCGAACTGTCCTCTGGCCTTTCCGTGCATTTCCGAACGCCGACGATCGGCGCTGTTCGGCTCCGGCGCCCCCCCAGCTCAGGCCAAAAGCGGTACCGCACACCGCTTCTGGCCTGAATCCTGCTCGTTTTACTCGCAAACCGAGGTTCCACTGTATAGTATAATTTAGTATAGTCTAGTATTGTGTTGTATAGTTTAGTCTAGTATACTACAATATATTCTAATATTGTATTGCATACTGTATATTGTCTAGTCTAGTCTAGTATTGTATAGTATGGTAAACTATTGTCTGGCATTGCATAATATAGTTTAGTAGTATAGTTTAGTCTAGTCTACCATTGTAGAGTACATAGGCATGTGCACAGGGTGTGCCAGGTGTGCCTGGGCACACCCTAATCACCTAGTGTGCATTAGATGGGAAAGAGCTCCATCATACTGGTTCTGCCATAAGAGAAGTGTTTATGCACTTCTCTTTCACTGGGCTGGCAGGGATATCAATGTGCCAGGGCCATATATATATATATATATATATAGACACACACAAACGCATGTGTGTTTGAGCTTTGGGGTGCACACCCTAATGCAATGGGCTGCGCACACCATTGGTAGAGTATAGTATAGCCTAGTCTAGTATTGTATTGTGTTTGTAATATAGTAAAGTATTGCATAGTATAGTATGCACACCTCCCAAATTTTTGAGATGGGAATGAAGGACATCTATTAGCAAAAGTATGTAGGCATAGGACACACCCCCTGCCACACCCCCTTAAAGGAGAATTAAACCAAAAAAAAAAAAAAATAGTTAAACCCACAATTCCTTTTTTTTTTACCACCAGTATTCCTTTACTTAGTTTACTATGCTTCAGTTATGAATGAACACAGTGACTAAGTGCTAAGTGTGTTCACTGTGTTCATTTAGGAAAAGAAGGCGCCGGTAAATGACATATTTACTAGCCCCTTCCCCCACTCTCCATCCTGAAACATCCCTTGCAGCAGCCGGGGGGGGGGGGATTCAGCAGCACTGCGGGGCAGGAGGGCCAACATGGGGTAAGCTCGAGCAGTAGGGGGAATCAGCATTGCACGTAGTGATTAGGATGTGCCCAGGCACACCTGGCACACCCCCTGCACACGCCTATGAAAAGATTCTATGAAGTGCTACCAGACAACGTAACTGAGTAAGATTTAACTACAGTTTACAACAAATTAAACCCCAGGATTACCCACCCATCCAGATTACTCTTGCACAATAAATCTAATCTCTGATGAAGGAGGATCTGTGCATAACCCCCGAAACAAGTGACTGTCAACTGTTGATAGACCTTTTTTTATTGTGCCAGATAAAAATGATATCTGCATTGATTGCTACAGTTTGGGGCTCCTTTATCCGTTCTATTCATATAAGGTTTTTATTTTTTGTCCCCAGCGGGGACAAAACTTCTATCACTGGGATTGAAAGGGCGAGGAAATTCCAAAAACACTTTTTACTGTTTTATAAAGTGCTTTTGAAAGTATGCATTTTTTGGATCACCCCCCACACATGTCCTAAAACTAGCAGAGTATGAGAAATAAATGCACAGCATCCTACCCTTTTACCAGACACCCCCGGCTCAGGCCCGGTAGGGGCTATCTCCGCCAAGTGCGTTACGTGACACAATCCCAACATGTTTCATTAAATGCAGACAAGCTATTTCTAATGCGAATAGACTTGTGGCCGGTGCTTGTAAAGCTGCGAGGCTGACAGAAGGAATATTTCTTTGTAGAGAGAGATATGAGGCTTGGGACATTTCACTATCAGATGCAATGGCTAACCTGTAGGTCCCTGTGATCTATCTAGGCCATTGGCGTCCAGAGATGCAAATACTAGAAACTCAGCAGAAAATCTCGGCTGAATCAGCAATAAACGGCTGCGAGACAGTTCCCTGGCAGAGCACCGGGCCTGAAATTCACTGTGCTGAGCGCTGAAGCGCGCGTCCAGAGGTTAAAATGGATGACTTACAATTCCCCAAGCGCAATCCAATCTGTGCTTACATTATAGACCATCTACATCAGCACTGGGCAGACCACAGCTTTCCTAATAATATACAACCTTTCCATCAGCACTGGGCAAACTGTAGCTCTTAAAGTGGACCTTGTCATTAAATTGCATAATTCAGTTTATGTGATAGGACACGTCAGCATTACCAAACGACATTATTATTTTAGGAGACTTCTAAAACTTTACCATGTTGAAGGAGAAGTTTGGGATTTCTAAAAAAAATAAACACACATACTCACTTCTTTGCTGCAGCATTGTGTGATGCTGTAACTGTCCCACTGAGCACTCAGTTCCCAGTCAGCTTGGAGCGGAGAGCAGTGACTGTCAGTCACCACTCGCTGTTTTGCTCCTCCAGCACTCACAGGAGCGCTAAGTAGGGGAGGCGGTGGGTACAATACAATTTTTATTACAGTTGGAATAACTAGCACTTACTGGTCGGTGTATTGCTTGCTCTCTTTCAAGATGTCTACTAACCATCCCATCAAGGCCAGGGACTTGCAGTCAGGGGTGGCAGGTGAGGCTCTGCCATAAACATAAAAAAAAAAAAAGATCGAGCTTTGAGGGATGTAGCTCACGACCTGGGGTCACAGAGATGCCAAATGTGTGGGGTAGGTAGTCCTACCTCACCACTGGTTAAAATTTGGGGCTCCTAGCACCTATGGTTCCGGAGATACGGGGCTCCTTGTGCAGCCTGTCAGAAGCTACATACAGAGCAGCCAGTTTAAATACAAGCTGGCACACGCTGTTTGCAGCAGATTGAGAGGTGGAGCTCACAGTGCCTCTCCTCACTTCTTGTCAGATATTAGGTGGCCCTTATCTGCTATGAGGTCTGTGTGTATGGCGGCTCCCTCGGCTCAGGTGATCGTAGGTGGAGTGGTAAGTTTTTATACATATATACATGGCAGCAGTGCTTGTATGTTGTTTGTACCTTCCTTTTCATTGTTTTCAGCATGTTCTATGCTTGGCGCTGACGCTTCCTGCGTTCCAGCAGCCGCTCTCTCTCTTACTTCCGGGTACCGCATGCGCGGACCCGATACGAAGATGAGACTTGGTTCGCGCACGCGCGCGAGCGTCTCACATCTGACGCCGTCGATGACGTCATGGGCGACACTTTTAAAGCTGTAGGAAGCCTACAGAGCCCTGGGAATGACCGTTGGCTCTACAGCAACTTCCCGGGGCTACTAACTTGGCGGTTCAAGGTAAGAGCAAGCTCTTTTGTCTGGGGTCTGATTTCCTTGTCAGCTAGCTGATGTTTAATCTGTCTCTGCAGTTCCCTATTGTATTGACATCATGGATTCCTCACTGCCCCCTAGTGGCCAGCCCGCTTGTAATATGCTTTAGTTCCTTCCTTGGTGAAAGCAGTAAGAGAGGCTCTGAAGTGGGAAGACCCTGTTACTTCCCCCCCAAAACAGAGAAAATTTTTCAAGCAGCTCAATAAGGAGCGACAATACTTTCCTTTTCTCTCTGAGCTGGGTGACATTATATCTGATGAATGGAGCAAGATGGACAAAAAGAGTTCCATGCAATCTAAAATCTTGAAACTGTATCCTTTCAAGGAAGAGGAAGTAAAACACCTTGAGTCAGCTCCTTTGGTGGATGCAGCACTTATGAGACTAGTAAGATGTGTAACTGGAACTGGAACTTTTCGTCCGGACTGGTCCGGCGGTCTATCCGACAAACGGACTTGCCTACACACGATCACACCAAAGTCCGACGGATTCGTACGTGATGACGTACGACCGGACAAAAATAAGAAAGTTGATAGCCAGTAGCCAATAGCTGCCCTAGCGTTGGTTTTTGTTGTCGGACTAGCATACAGACGAGCGGACTTTCCGACCGGACTCGAGTCCATCGGAAAGATTTGAAACATGTTCCACATCTAAAGTCCGTCAGATTTTCGACCGAAAAAGTCCGCGGCAGGTCCGATGAAACCCACACACGGTCGAATTGTCCGCCGGACTCAGTCCGTCAGACCAGTCCGGTCGAAAAGTCCGCTCGTGTGTACGCGGCATAACATGTCACACTTTAAAATTGCGCACACTTGTGGAATGGCGCCAAACTTCAGTACTTAAAAATCTCCATAGGCGACGCTTTAAAAAATGTTTACAGGTTACATGTTTAGAGTTACAGAGGAGGTCTAGTGCTAGGATTGTTGCTCTCGCTCTAACGTTCATGGTGATACATCACATGTGTGGTTTGAATGCTGTTTACATTTGCTAAAATAAGTCCTTATGCTGGTTAAATTAGAAAACTATGAGAACTAATGAAAGTGCTATATATAACTAGTAGAACTACAGTGCCTTGAAAAAGTATTCATACCCCTTGAAATTGTCCACATTTTGTCATGTTATAACCAAAAACATAAATGTATTTTATTGGGATTTTATGTGATAGACCAACACAAAGTGGCACATAATTGTGTAGTGGAAGGAAAATGCTAAATAGTTTTTTACAAATAAATATCTGAAAAATGTGACATGCATTTGTATTCAGCCCCCCCTGAGTCAATGCTTTGTAGAACCTCCTTTCACTGCAGTTACAGTTGCAAATCTTTTTGGGGATGTCTCTACCAGCTTTGCACATCTATCTTCTAGGCAAAATAGCTCAAGCTCTGTCAGATTGGATGGAGAACGTCTGTCAACAGCAATTTTCAAGTCTTGCCACAGATTCTCAATTGGATTTAGGTCTGGACTTTGACTGGGCCATTCTAACACATGAATATTTTTTGATCTAAACCATTCCATTGTAGCTCTGGCTGTATGTTTAGGGTCATTGTCCTGCTGGAAGGTCAATCTCCGCCCCAGTCTCAAGTCTTTTGCAGACTCTAATGCCCCGTACACACGGTCGGACATTGATCGGACATTCCGACAACGAAATCCTAGGATTTTTTCCGATGGATGTTGGCTCAAACTTGTCTTGCATACACACGGTCACACAAAGTTGTTGGAAAATCCGATCGTTCTAAACGCGGTGACGTAAAACACGTACGTCGGGACTATAAACGGGGCAGTAGCCAATAGCTTTCATCTCTTTATTTATTCTGAGCATGTGTGGCACTTTCTCCGCCGGATTTGTGTACACACGATCGGAATTTCCGACAACGGATTTTGTTGTCGGAAAATTTTATATCCTGCTCTCAAACTTTGTGTGTCGGAAAATCCGATGGAAAATGTGTGATGGAGCCCACACACAGTCAGAATTTCCGACAACAAGGTCCTATCACACATTTTCCATTGGAAAATCCGACCGTGTGTACAGGGCATTACAGGTTTTCTTCTAAGATTGCCCAGTATTTGGCTCCATCCATCTTTCCATCAACTCTGACCATCTTCCCTGTCCCTGCTGAAGGAAAGCATCCCCACAACATGATGCTTCCACCACCATGTTTCACGGTGGGGATGGTGTGTTCAGGGTGATGTGCAGTGTTAGTTTTCCGCCACACATTGCATTTTGCTTTTAGGCCAAAAAGTTCAATTTTGGTCTCATCTGACCAGAGCACCTTCTTGGCTTGGCTTCTCGCTAACTGCAAACTGGACTTCTTATGGTTTTCTTTCAGCAATGGTTTTCTTCCTGCCATTCTTCCATAAAGGTCAGATTTGTGGAGAGCACGACTAATAGTTGTCCTGTGGACAGATTCTCCCACCTGAGCTGTGGATCTCTGCAGCTCCTTCAGAGTTACCATGGGCTTCTTGGCTGCTTCTCTGATTGATGCTCTCCTTGCCTGGCTTGTCAGTTTAGATGGACGGCCATGTCTTGGTAGGTTTGCAGTTGTGTCATACTCTTTCCATTTTCTGATGATGGATTGAACAGTGTTCCGTGAGATGTTCAAAGCTTGGGATATAATTTTTTATAACCTAACCCTGCTTTATACTCCTCCACAACTTTATCCTTGAACTGTCTGGTGTGTCCATTGGCCTTCGTGATGCTGTTTGTTTACTAAAGTTCACTAACAAACCTCTGAGGGCTGCACAGAACACCTGTATTTATGCTGAGATTAAATTACACACAGGTGGTCTCTATTTACTAATTAGGTGGCTTCTGAAGGCAATTGGTTCCACTATATTTTAGTTAGGGGTATCAGAGTAAAGGGGGGCTGAATACAAATGCATTCCACACTTTTCAGATATTTATTTGTAAACATTTTTTAAATCCATTTATCATTTTCCTTCCACTTAACAATTATGTGCCACTTTGTGTTGGTCTATCACATAAAATCCCCCCCCCAAAATTTCCGTTTTTGGTTGTAATATGACAAAATGTGGAAAATTTCAAGGGTATCAATACTTTTTCAAGACACTGTACATAATGAGAATAGAATACGTAACTTGTAAATATGTAGCCTGTGTGTATCTGGCTCTGATACTAGCCAGTGCCTCACCAGCCACTGACCTCACCACACGTCCCTGATCATGGGGCCCCATACAGCCTACCTGACAGGCCCCTGCCCCGGCCTGAAAGTGACTGAGGGCATACTGTAGATTTATCAGTTCCTTTCTCTGTATCCTCAGCTGCGCAGATGAATGAATAGGAAGCATCTGAAGCTTCCTGCTCTTTCACAAACTGAAGCATAGCAGACACAATTTACTATGCTTCAGTGATGAATGGACACAGGATTGATTGGTACTGACCGCTCACTGTGTTAGTTCAAGAAAGGAACGGGCCAGTAAACAATATATTTACCAGCCCCTTTCCCCAGTCTGCATTATAAAACATCCCCTTGTGTGCCCACAGAAGCTGCTGGCAGGAGAGGAGAGGAGGGAAGCCGGATGCACTGTGGGGGAAAGGGGCACACAGGGGGGCCCAGACAGCAAATGGAAGGGGCACTTGTGCTAGAATCAATCCCTCTACACTGCAGCTGATGGGAGAAAGAGGAGGAGAAGCATTGCAGGGGGAGGCAGAAGAGGATCAGTGTCTGCAATAAGACAGTACAGCCAGCCCTCCTGCTCAGCAGGTACCTGGGCCCCCCTTTGGAACTGATGGGGCCTGGGCCAAGTAAAGGAGGGCTGGCTTACTACCTTATCATCGGCTCTGCATCCCATTCCTCCTGTCTTTTGAAAATACTTCAATAAAAATGTATTGAAAGTGAAAATATTACAGTTCCCCTTTAAGCCGACGAGGAACTACAATTCCCAACATGCCACAGAACCATTAAATGTTAATGAACTTCTATTTCTATCGAGTTTAGCCACCTCTATAGTTTTGAGCAGTACAGTCCCCCGTATGATACATTTCATTTTAATTTAATTTTAAACTGTATTAAAATTATATAGCCATCTTGCTCTTTTATGGTTTCCTGTGTGCATTGCCCTCTCTTGCTCTCTGTTCTTTCAAGTTTGAAGTTGCTGGAAAAGGTTTTCTGCTTCGATAAATTCAATAGAACCACAGGCAGGAATAATCAAGAAAGAAAGGAAAAGAGACCTACAAAACGATAACATAATCCAACCATTAAAGTCAGATATAAATCCATTAGCCAAACATCAGTGCCATAGACGGCAATGAATAATGCTCATTCATAAGGTTTCTGCAGAGTTGTCTGCTGGGGTGACAAGGTTGATAATGACGTCATGGCAAAAAAAACATTTGGAAGCTGCATTAGAAGAAGTTCAAAACTATCAGGTTAAGCAAAAGCAAATGCAGTAAGCTACTAATGCTACCTGGTAAAGAATGCAATTGTGTAAAGGCAGAAAAGTCCCCCAATTCACTTTAAAGCTGAACTCTAAACATTTACTCCCCCCCCCACCACCACCACCACCACCACCACCACCACCATCATGCATTGCCTCCCCAACTAATTGCTGTGTTACTAAAAAATGCTAAACTAAGTGCCTTTATTTCCCTAAATCAGTGACCACATGATATGTCGAGTCCAGAGTCTTCTATCTTCTTCACTGCAGAGGAGGGTCCATCTTCGGGTACTAGGTAGTCTTCTGGAGCCTGAAAGAGCTTCACCACTAGCCCACAAAGACTCAGGGCTAGAGCATGGAAGATGAGAGTGTGACATGAGTTCTTCTGGAGCCTGAGAGGGCATCACCATAAGACCATAAAGACTCAGGGCTCTTGCAATGAACATGGGAGTGTGACATGATGTCTTCAGGAGCCTGAGAGGGCTTTACCAGTAGACAGCCAATAGGAAATCTGCACATCACCCAGGCAGTGACATGGACACTTCCCATTGACTGTATAGTGGTAATGCTCTCTCAGGCTCCCAAAGGCTGCATATCACACTCACCTGTTCCAGGTCTTTCCATCCATGTGCATCTACTGGCTTCCAGCCAAACATAGAGAGGGTGCTGTCTTAAAGGGCTAGCTTGTGGATTGCTCAGTATTCAAGCAATGCATCCACACACTAGAAGATGGACGCCCCTGTGTCCTCTTCTAGTGTTTTCCTGTGCCTCTAGTGATCCCCAGCCTTCAGTGTGTCCCAGATTCCTTCCAGCCTTTTCATCCCAGTGTGTCCCAGCCTTGTGGTCCTTAATCTGCATCATGCTCTTGTCATACTGTGCACCCCTACTTGCATTCTATCTTTCTTCACACCAATGTCTCTCTCTGCACTTCAGTTTGTTCAGGTGAGTTCAGACACGAGTTTGAACCTGCGTGAGTTATCCCACGTGAAGATGTCAAAGCAATCATAGGCAGTGGAAGCATTCCCTGCTCTGCAAATGCATATACATACCCCATACGTGCAGCTGTGGGGTGGGGAATGCCTCCGCTACTTATGGTTGGCTGTCGGCTGGCTGAAGGCATTGACAGCTTCCCGTGATATAGGGTGGGTTCAGAATCATGGCCAAACACACCTGAGCTCATCCATTTTTACTAACTTCTCTGCACCAGAGTTCCAGTCAGCTTCGTTATCAGAACCTTAGCACTCCCAATTTGTGTTTCCAGTCCAG
Source organism: Aquarana catesbeiana (assembly GCF_042186555.1). Taxonomy (NCBI): domain Eukaryota; kingdom Metazoa; phylum Chordata; class Amphibia; order Anura; family Ranidae; genus Aquarana; species Aquarana catesbeiana. The sequence goes on from NC_133333.1 coordinate 39,643,859, forward strand.
TTCCCCAGTTCTTCAAGAGAGTTTTCACCTGCTCTCAGTTGTGGCCGATTTGGGTGAGTCTGAAGACCACAACCTGGGTATCGCCTGCAACATAACATCTCCACCTCTGGGAGCTCTGGTGAACATGAGGCTTACCTTAGATTCTGTGCCTTGCCCTTTTCAGGGTTCTGTAAGCAAACAGGCACCCTGAACATGCTGTGTCTACTCTGTGGCTCTTGCCACCATGTGCCCTGCTGCTTTAACCAGTTCTGATCAGCCACTTCGCCCCCCATGGGAACGGATTTCTAATTCATGACACTGCATAGCACAACAGGGCTTTGGAGAGCTGCAACCACAGAAGGCAATGCTGAATTACTGGTCAGCACAGCAAGAAGTCTCATGTAATGTGTCTACAATCTATGACCGTCTCCTAAAGCATATCTCCAGTCTCTAATCACTCCTTTAGCATGTTTTCAGTCCCTGAACATCTCCTGTAGCATACCTTCAACCTCTGACCATCTCTTGTAGCATGGCCATAGTTTGTGACCATCTCTTGAAGCATGGCCATGGTCTGTGACCACCTCTGACTATCTTTTGAAGCATGGCAATGGTCTGTGACCATCTCTGACCATCTCTTGAAGCATGGCCATAGTTTGTGACCATCTCTTGAAGCATGGCCATGGTCTATGAACATCTTTGACCATCGCTTGAAGCATGGCCATGGTCTGTGCCCATCTCTTGAAGCATGTCCATGGTCTGTGACCATCTGTAACCATCTCTGGAAGCACGGCCGTGGTCTGTGACCATCTGTTGAAGCATGGCCATGGTCTGTGACCATCTCTGACCATCTATTGAAGCATGACCCCATGGCCATGCTGTGACCAGGGCTTCTGATAGAAATCATGGGGCCCCATACAGCCTATCTGACAGGGCCCCCTTTAGCCCAACCCCTGGTCCTGCCCCTGGTCCCTCCTTCAGCCTCACCCTTGGCCCCTCCCCAGATACCGCCTTGAAACAAAGTGCAGGTTTGTCTACAAGTGTCCATATTCAATAAAAAAATGTAAAACATCGAATTTCTTCAATAGTTTAGACCAATATGTATTCTGCAATATATTTTTGGTAAAAAAAAAAGCCCAAAAAGCGTATATTGATTGGTTTGCACAAAAGTTATCACGTCTACAAACTATGGGATGTATTTATGTATTTTTTATTTGTTTTTACTAGTAATGGTGGCAATCAGCGACTTGACAGCAGGACATGCCAATGCCATAATGTACTGTAGACAGTGCCACCCATGCCGCCAATGCCATAATGTACTGCAGACAGTGCCACCCATGCCGCCAATGCCATAATGTACTGCAGACAGTGCCACCCATGCTGCCAATGCCATAATGTGCTGCAGACAGTGCCACCTATGCCGCCAATGCCATAATGTGCTGCAGACAGTGCCACCCATGCCACCAATGGCATAATGCGATTGACAGCATGGGTGGCACTGTCCTTGCCAGCAGCACATGAGTTATGGCTTTGGCAGCATGAGGGGCACTGTCTGCAGCACATTATGGCATTGGCGGCATGGGTGGCACTGTCTGCAACATATTATGGCATTGGCATCATGGCATGGGTGGCACTGTCTGCAGCACATTATGGCATTGGTGGTATGGGTGGCACTGTCTGCAGCACATTATGGCATTGGCGTCATGGCTTGGGTGGCACTGTCTGCAGCACATTATGGCTTTGACAGTATGGGTGGCACTGTCTGCAGCACATTATGGCATTGGTGGCATGGGTGGCACTGTCTGCAGGCAGCACATGCGTTATGCCTGCAGAGACAGTGTCACCCATGCTGCCAATGCCATAATGTGCTGCAGACAGTGCCACCCATGCCATGCCGCCAATGCCATAATGTGCTGCAGACAGTGCCACCCATGCCATGCCGCCAATGCCATAATGTGCTGCAGACAGTGCCACCCATGCCGCCAATGCCATAATGTGCTGCAGACAGTGCCACCCATGCCATACCGCCAATGCCATAATGTGCTGCAGACAGTACCACCCATGCCGCCAACGCCATAATGTATAGATGCTGCTGCAGACAGATACAGTTACAGTATATAGTAGATCTTGAATCATCACCCCCCCAAGCAAGCCCACACCTCTGTTAGCCGGGCCCCACGAGTCACTTCCTCTCTGATCCTGCTGCTGCTGCCTAGAGTGTCAGTCAGTGTCACAAACAATTGCAGTCAGATGTCAGCTGCTTCCTTCTTCTGCTGCCGCCTTTGTTCGCCTCACTGCTTCTTCTCTCAGGCCGAGTGGAGAACAGAGCAGAGTGCCATGAGCAGAGAGAGAAGAATCACTCCGTGGCGCCAGGGAAGGGAATATGCAGGCCGTTGACCGGGACTTGAGCCAGCAGGAGGAGCGGGCGCGGAAGAGACATGCGCCCGAAATAGAAATAGGTGTTGGATGGTGGTTGATGATCGGTCATGGCTGGAGGAATTAAATTCTCTGTTCAGGTTGCCCGGGCCCCCCTGCTGTCCGGGCCCGGTACAAAAGGGCCAATTGTACTGGCCTATCAGCGGCCCTGGCTGTGACCATCTCCAACTATCTGGGAAGCATGTCTACAGTCTCTAATCATCTCCTGTGGTATGCTTACAGTCTCTAAAAATTTCTTGTAGCATACCAATGGTCTCTGACAGATTTGGGAGCATTGCATTTACTGAATATTATGAGCAGAACCTTTGATAATGTCAGAAGCCACACTTGATGTCCCTATATTAAGTAAATTTACCACTCTGCTCTACTGTCTTTGGGCAGCCTAAATTTTGCAAGTAGTACCCTTTTTGTTATTTTTTTTTTTTTTTACAAAATCCAGTTTAAGTTTAGCTCCTGAGGATGTGATAAATACCCTTCACTGATCCTCTACTTAGAACACCATATACGCTGTTTTCATTACAGACTCATTAGAAGATTACAATGCACTACTGAGAAACAACAGCAGGGATTTCCACATCAGGAGCTGTGTAAAAACGCATTATTATTTAATGTTTACTCATAATAGGAAATTACCTGGAGGGATCACACTAGGCCACGTGTCTGCCATGATGCAGTGCTGTTTATCTACAGGCAAATGAAGCACAAGTGAAACTCCCCAGAGGCCTCCATTCCTTAACATGCAAATGTAGACAGCAATAGCCCTGGGTACAGACTTGAATTTCTCATTAAGCAAATTAAGTAATATCTGAGGGTATAAGGAGATGCAATAGACTTTATTTTCAGATGATCTTTGTAATGGTTGTATTTTTCCATTATCATATTTGTCACTGCTCTCAAATATAAAAGGTTTTCATTTAAATTGAACCTAATAAGATAGAAATAAGTAATCTGCCCTTTCTGAATTGTTTTGTTAACTTGTAGCTAAATACACAGTTGAAATTTGTACATGTTAACTGTCTTACAAGGCTCAATCATTGCAACTCTGTTTAGGCACTCTTGCCAGACATCATAGCCAAGTTGATGACCTTATTTTTCTCTACTGCTGGTAAACAATACAGCTTGGTCAATGATCCACTCCCAGCCTACTGATTGGACAGTGAAGGGTGAAGGAACACCACCTCCCTATGGTCCTCTCTAGTGAACAAGGTAACAGTCTACATTTAAAAAGAACCTCCTGGCTTAAAAAATGTCTAGAGTAAACATTGTTATACTGATTGGTTTATATAACGTTGCTTCATTTAAAGTCCCACCATTTAGTTCTCCCTTTTTTTCAATGTATCAGGGATGGAGGTGTATGTGTAGTCCACTGCCTCAATTAAAGTCCCACGTTAGCCTTAGGTTCAATTTGTTCTCGTATGCAACCAGGGATGGAAGCACATCACTAAAGTATTTTATCTACTTTATTACAATCTGTGACCTTTCTAGCCACCACGCCAATTCCTCCATCAGGGACTATGTTTACCAGCTGGGGTTAGGTTATGCTTCCTCACACCCGGAAGCTGCGACCCACACCGTGACCTCTCCCTCCCCTCCCACCGTGGGGGGCGGGGTAGGCACCCGCTGTGGGTCGACACCACGCCCACATGCTGCACGGATGATGTCACATCCTGACGCCACTCCGCCGACACGTTTGTCCATCTGCGTATTCCACGTGGGAGACTTTGGCGCCAAATGCCGAGCACACACTGCGGCTCGGACGGCGGCGCCACCCCCTTTGATTACGCTGCGTGACGTTGATGGTTACCCTCAGTGCACGGCTGCTATTTAAACCCCACAAATCCTCACGCTGACACTATTATTGGCTTCACTCACCAAGCATTCATTGCTGCACGGTTCTTGAATTTAAACTATCTACGCATATTTTTGCAGGTACCTATGTTACACCACACTCTAAAGATTATATCCTAATCACATTCTTTTACTTTATCTTACTTCAACACCTCTCCTTTTTCATTTATCTCGTTATCTTTTCATACACTTCAACCTTTGGGAGTTATTTTCTTCAATTTTTCTAACTGTGGAACTGGTTTACCCTGATATTTTACAATTTTTTACTTATTGATTCCTACAGATACCCTTGGGAATTAGCTACAATACGATCCATACTAAACACTATATATATACCACAGTTGAAAATTGGGACCTCCTATGTTTACAACCACCACTGGTCACTGTTTTCTTGCCGTGTCGTGAGATTTTCCATCTCAGCTTCCGGGGATGACGTTCCCTATACCTGTGATACCATCTACACTTATATATATTTTTATACTACAACTAGGTGAGAATATTTGGGACCTTTTTTGTTCCCTTTTTTCCCCTTTTTTAATATACATTTTTTACAATTTTATATTTTTTATTATACTCATTTTGGTAATTGTATTTCATTATAGATACCCCCTAATTCTGCATCTGCTCCTGACGAGTGGTATAACCATGAAACGCGTAGAGCTTTCCTATGATGCGTTGTCACAGTATCTATGTCCAATATTTGTATTATACCTTATTTACTTTTATGAATCAATCTACCATTGTTTTTATACCCTCATATTGCTTCTGTTACTATTGAGGTTTACATACCTAAGTTAAAACTATGTATACTATTATATTAACTATGCATTGATGTGGAATGTTCTGATCTTGTCAACCAATGTTCATTAATATATCATACTGTTATATATTGTTTTCTTGTTAATGAACTTACCATGTACTACTCTGTATTGTCCAGATCCGCTCATTGAGACCCATTAGTGCATTGCTATATTAATTTACTATTTATTACTCTTTAGGTTATGTATAAACCCTGCAATTAATAAACATTGTTATACTGATTGGTTTATATAACGTAGCTTGCTTAATTTAAAGTCCCACCATTTAGTTCTCCCTTTTTTTCTATAGTAACAACATGCTAAAGTTGAGGTGCCGCCTACAAGTAGTCATGTTGGTCTTCAATTTGATACATAGCCAAGTTGATGACATTATTTTTCTCTACTGCTGGTAAACAATACAGCTTGGTCAATGATCCACTCTCAGCCTACTGATTGGACAGTGAAGGGTGAAGGAACACCATCTCACTATGGTCCACTCTAGTAAAAAAGGTAACAGTCTACATTTAAAAAGAAGAACCTCCTGACCTAAAAAATGTCTAGAGTAACAACAAGCTAAATTTGACATGCTGCCCACAAGTACCCATGTTTGTCTTCAATTTGATACCTGTAGAACCCCTTGGAACCACTTAGGCTATACTTATCGTCTTGACTTTTGACCAAGATAAGATGAAAATTTATCTAAAGACAGTTTTGTTTTTTTAGGATTAAATAGAGCGGGGGAAGGAATCAAACCCCCATCAGGTTTTTATTGCTGAGGAGAAAATGTGCATTTAATATTTTTTTTATTAAGAGCTTGGAAAGCATTGCATTTACACAATAACAGGAAGCCTCAATGAACCACCACAGGCCTCAACATCACCATGTTAGTTCATTAGGGAGATTTGCCTTCACTTCCTGTCCCATAGCCAAAACAGGAAGTGAGAGGAAATCCCTGCAAATGAAGCAAATCTTTTGGGGATCCTCAGGTCACTAGAAATAGTGTCCCCATTGGAAGATTTCCCCTCTATTACTTTTCTGGGGACAGCCCAAAATCTGGGACTTTCTTTTACTTTCACTTTCAATGATAATGGTAAACAGGAGAAAACAGGAGAAATAGAGAGGGTGAATCTCCCTAACTGGGACATATACAGCAATAAAAACTGACAGGTGTTCTAATCTCTCTCCCCTCTAACCAAAATGTAAAAAAAAAAAAAAGTGTTGCTTTTAGTTATACTTTAAGGCTAACACGGGACACATTAAGGCCAGGTGACACAACATCCACATTTTATCGAATGGCATGTTATCTTTAATGTCCCTCCCACTTTTTAGGGGCCAAAAGTAATGGGACAATTGGCTGCTCAGCTCCTCCATGGCCAGGTGTGTGTTATTCCCTCATTATCCCATTTACAAGGAGCAGATAAAATGTCCAGAGTTCATTTCAAGTGTGCTATTTGCATTTGGAATCTGTTGCTGTCAACTCTCAATATGAGATCCAAAGAGCTGTCACTATCAGTGAATCAAGCCATCATTAGGCTGAAAAAATAAAACAAACCCATCAGAGAGATAGCAAAAACATTAGGTGTGGCCAAATCTACTGTTTGGAACATCCTTAAAAAGAAAGTATGCACCGGTGAGCTCAGCAACACCAAAAGACCTGGAAGACCATGGAAAACAACTGTGGTGGATGACCGAAGAATTCTTTCCCTCGTGAAGAAAACACCCTTCACAGCAGTTGGCCAGATAAAGAACACTCTCCAGGAGGTAGGTGTATGTGTGTCAAAGTCAACAATCAAGAGACTCAAGAGACTTCACCAGAGTGAATACAGAGGGTTCACCACAAGATGTAAACCATTGGTGAGCCTCAAAAACAGGAAGGCCAGATTAGAGTTTGCCAAACAACATCTAAAAAAGCCTTCACAGTTCTGGAACAACAACCTATGGACAGATGAGACCAAGATCAACTTGTACCAGAGTGATGGGAAGAGAAGAGTATGGAGAAGGAAAGGAACTGCTCATGATCCAAAGCATACCACCTCATCAGTGAAGCATGGTGGTGGTAGTGTCATGGCGTGGGCATGTATGGTTGCCAATGGAACTGGTTCTCTTGTATTTATTGATGATGTGACTGCTGACAAAAGCAGCAGGATGAATTCTGAAGTGTTTCGGGCAATAATATCTGCTCATATTCAGCAAAATGTTTCAGAACTCATTGGACGGCGCTTCACAGTGCAGATGGACAATGACCCAAAGCATACCGCGAAAGCAACCAAAGAGTTTTTTAAGGGAAAGAAGTGGAATGTTATACAATGGTCAAGTCATTCACCTGACCTGAATCCGACTGAGCATGCATTTCACTTGCTGAAGACAAAACTGAAGGGAAAATGCCTCAAGAACAAGCAGGAACTGAAGACAGTTGCAGTAGAGGCCTGGCAGAGCATCACCAGGGATGAAACCCAGCGTCTGGTGATGTCATTGCGTTCCAGACTTCAGGCTGTAATTGACTGCAAAGGATTTGCAACCAAGTATTAAAAAGTGAAAGTTTCATGGATGATTGTTAATCTGTCCCATTACTTTTGGTCCCTTAAAAAGTGGGAGGCACATATACAAACTGTTGTAATTTTCCTACACCATTCACCTGATTTGGATGTAAATACCCTCAAATTAAAGCTGAAAGTCTGCACTTAAAGCACATCTTGTTTGTTTCATTTCAAATCCATTGTGGTGTATATAGAGCCAAAAAAGATTAATATTGTGTCGATGTCCCAATATTTATGGACCTGACTGTAGGTCCTGACACTATTCCTCCCACTTATACCAATGAAGGGGCACTATTCCTACCACTAATAACAACAATGGAGCACTATTCCTCCCACTGATAGGAACAATGGGGCACTTTTCCTCCCACTGGTAAGAATGACTATTTCTCGCATTGTCACCAACAATAGAGTACAATTCCCCAAACTGACACCAACAATACTATTCCTCCCATTGATAGAAATGATAAGGCACAATTCCTCCTATTGACACCAATGATAGGGCAGTGGGGCACTATTCCTCCCACTGACTCTGATTAGGAAGCACACTGGAGGCAAACCCCCGCTATGTCTCCAGATGGAAAGTGAAAGAATGGACTATCTTGTTACCCAAAGCGTTACTTCATGGAATTGAAAAGCATACATTTTATTGATACAAAAGTTATAAAATGATGCAATCGATCCAACGATGGGGCACTATTCTTCCCACTGGCACCAAACATGGGACACGATTGGTTCCTCCTAAGAGGGGACACTCTACTCCAACTGACTTAAAGATATTTTCTGTTTTAATCTTTTTATTCAATTTTCAGAATTATAGTATAACATTATAATGTAATACAAAATAGTGCAAAATGTCAATATAAACAGTGAACAAGAAGTCATCAACGGTGACATGTTTTGCGGGTAAGGAATTAAGACATAAATCCATGGAGATCCACCAATGGGTATTAGGAACTGTGACAGAGTGGTCAACTATAAGAAGACTGGTATTGAGAAACATATTTGTTTATAGTTCACAAATAAGTCAAATAACCCACGGGCCTTATTTCAGGCCAACTTTGTACATTTGGCAGAGGGGTCAAGCAGGACAGCACCTATCCACCCAACCACCGAGGCAAGCTATAGACATAATAATGGAATTATAACAAACATAGTGACCATTGTGACATATCCTTTGAGGGATATCATTACATACAAAACCTAGATGGAAACCCCAAAGTCGAGACAGAAGGTTCGACTAGTGGGCCTGAGGGCACCTGAGTAAAGTAATAGAAAGGAGAAAGAAAAGGAAGTGAGTCAGAGAAGAGAGCAATGATGCGAGACCACACCTTTTCAGGAGTACAACCCGGCACCGATCCAATGTCAATCCCAAGTGTTCGGCACCTGCAGGTAAGAAAGCCAAGGGGTCCACACCTTTTCAAATGGAGGTTGTTTGTCCTGTAAGACACTGACCAGTTTTTCATGGAGCATGATCCAGGTTAGTTTTCGCTTCATTATATCTAAATCGATCACTGGACTTTTCCTAGCAGTAGTGATGAATATTTTGGCCACCAAAAACATATAATAGATTAGAGTCTGTGAGGACCTTGGGATATTCGCCACAGGTTCGTTAAGCAAGGCTATTTGAGGGTTTTTAGTAATGTTAACCATGGTGACCGAATGAATTAAGGAATTAACCTGTATCCAGAAACTACGGACCTTAGGACAAGTCCACCATATATGAAGGGCAGAGCCAACCTGACTACAGCCCCTAAAGCAGGAAGGGGATGAATCCGGATACATATTAGAAAGGCGTTCTGGCACAAGGTACCATCGTGCAATCACCTTAAATCCTGCTTCGATCAGGAGCAACATTCATTATACCCTTATGAATACGTGCAGTCCAGGATCACCAGTCCTCCACCTTAGGGGCAATGCCCAGATCCCTCTCCCAAGCTATTTAATAAGGAAGTTTGGATGAGGGGGAAACAAAGGATTCTTATAACATGGAGATAAAACCCCTCTGAAAAGTCATCAAGATATTTTCTACTCCCGCTGGCCACAGTCTGGCCCTCCTAAAATTTGAAGGACAGTAAACTGGCCCTTTGTTTAGAAAGTTTAGAGACCCCTGTTCTAGATGGAATGCTTTATGGATTAGCCAACTCGAAAAGCCTTTAGGCTTGATCTTATTCTTTTTTTCCTTTCCTCTCCTTTGTGGGAATCCACCTTCACTTAAATGTGTCTCTTCTTCCTCACCCTGGAACCTGGCAGCATACCATACCCTTGAGTTCATACATTGTGTTATGCAACTATGCTTGTGAGTATTTTATGTTTTCATCTTCTGGCTCTATTGATATGTGCAGTGTGCACATTAAATTTTAGGTCATTAGTGTCCTGATTTCCTGAAGAAGCTGTTCACGAAACACATTGGGACGCATCACCTGCCATATACTTACCTCATGTTTGGGGAATTCTTTGTCATCTTGTTATGTATGAGGTTGAATAGCAGTGATGAACGTCTTATGGTTTTTATATGATTTGCGCCAATAAAGTACTTTAAATGTATATTATGACAGGCCCAACCAGGTCAGGGGCTCTTGGAGGGGACTGCAGGGTGGCCTCTTGCCTACTGACTATGGGCCCTGGCTTTTAAGGCAACATTACTCTTTGGGAAGTGTGTGCCTGGGGGACCCTTGGAATAGTCTTGCTTTGGATTAGAGATTGTTTCCCTGAAACACACAGGTTCTGGGAATCTAGGCCCGGGATCCATATTTAGGGCCTCTATGCCATAACCAGCAACGACTACTTTGGATTGTGATACTCAGAGCAGATGTTAATATCATTGGCTCAAAGTAACTTGATTCTGCTAAGTATGTCTCTCCCATTGGTAATTGTGTTAATGAAGTTGCCTATTGTTTCTTTCTGTCTGCTCATCTCTGCGTTTATACTTATAATAATGTGCAATGTACAATACTTTGTATTCAGGGTTGTAGGTGCCAAACGGTCTGGTCACCTAGGCTGGTTTAGATGACTAGGTAATTAGCTCATGTTAATTATATCACTGTCAGTTATTAGTTGTTAGATGTGGATTAGCATTATGTGTATGTTGGCTGTTTCCTTAGCTATGTTAATTATATTCCTGTTTACAATATACATATAGCTAATATATATGTGATCAGGCTCACCTGATCTAGTGTACTATATATTCTGGGGGAGTTTTCAATAAAGTGTTTTAGTTTCCATCTAAGCTAGTGCCCTAATACCTGGTTCCAGACTGTATACCGATGGAAGCACCAAAGCACGGTGCTGGACGGTTCCGTCACATACAGTATATAATACAATTTACTTTTATTCATAAAATGTGTTGTCTCTGGGGAAGTTTATGCAACTCTAAAAAGTCCCAAGTTTTTTGTTTGTTCTTTTTGCAACTATACTGTAGTAATAAGGGATGTGGTGTATGGGGTATCTGCCAACACCATATATTATCTACACTGACTGCCCCACTTACTGATTCTCACAGTTGCCAACATCTTACTTTTTTAATGACCTTGCATCTGAACCTCTGAAAATACATAAGATGAGATCCACTATCTTAAATCCAACATGAAGATTTAATTTTCCCAGGCAAACAATGGCATAATATAATATCAGTGTAAAGCAGTGGTATCTCCACACAACTTTATAAATTATCACCACTTGTTTGTTAAATGTTGTTAAAAAACCAATAGCATGATATGTTTGGCAGACGAGTGCTTACAATTTATTATGGAAAATCAGCTAAGCATGGCATAGTTAGTGAGACTTCAAAACTTTTGCCTTGAGAATTAAATGTCTATTCTTCTACAGACATTTTGAAGACTTTGTGAAGTTTTTAAAAAGAAGAAACAGAAAAAAGAGAGAGGGCGCACCGACCTAGCGCATTACCACTGATAGCGTTTATTAAAAAAGTAAAATAGTTGAGCCATTGCTGTATCCACCTGATGTCCGGTCCCGGTTTCATTCTGATGTCTGTTACTGCGTATCTGCAGTCAATGTCCATGCCTGTAATTCATGCTCGTTTGTGAGTATTTATTTGCTATTTTACTTTTTTAATAAACGCTATCAGTGGTAATGCGCTAGGTCGGTGCGCCCTCTCTCTTTTTTCTGTTTCTTCTTGTAGTCTATGAATGCCCAACATTCTGAAGAGGGCTGCAAGACGGCAGATACCACTGAAGTTTTCTGGCCTTATCACACACTGAGAATCTAGACACCTGAGCGCAGGAGAGAGTTTCTTTTTCGGTTAAGTTTTTAAAAAGACCATGGTTTATGTACAGCCCCCTAAAATAATGCAAATGGAAAACAAAATAATTATAACTTATAGCGAGGACTGTTGGCAAGTAAACCCCAACTCTTGGATGCTGGAAAATTCTCCATTACAGTGGGGCTGCCCTCGGACTGCAAGAGTTAACTGATTGTTGAAGTCTAGGGAGCATAGAAAAGAAGATTTACTTATCTGATCCTCCGATCCTCCACTCCTCTGCGCTGCTAGACCCATTCCTGCAGCGTCGTGATCCAATGGTCTAAGGTCCTGAGTAGGGATGGGCCGAACACCCCCCGGTTCGGTTCACACCAGAACATGCAAACAGGCAAAAAATTTGGCAGAACACACGAACAACGTTAAAGTCTATGGGACACGAACATGAATAATCAAAAGTGCTAATTTTAAAGGCTTATATGCAAGTTATTGTCATAAAAAGTGTTTGGGGACCTGGGTCCTGCCCCAGGAGACATGTATCAATGCATAAAAAAGTTTTAAAAGCGGACGTTTTTTCGGGAGCAGTGATTTTAATAATGCTTAAATTGAAACAATAAAAGTGAAATATTCCTTTAAATTTCGTACCTGGGGGGTGTCTATAGTATGCCTGTAAAGTGGCACATTTTTCCCGTGTTTAGGACAGTCCCTGCACAAAATGACATTTCCAAAGGAAAAAAAGGTAATTTAATAGTACGTCTGGTATGAATATTAAGGGGAACCCCGAACAAAACAAAAAAAAAAAATTGCGTGGGGGTCCCCCCAAATTCCATACCAGGCCCTTCAGGTCTGGTATGGATATTAAGGGGAACCCAGCGCCAAAATTTTTTAAAAAATGGCATGGGGGTCCCCCTCAAAATCCATACCAGACCCTTATCCGAACACGCAACCTGACAGGCCGCAGTAAAAGAGGGGGGGACGAGAGAGCGCCCCCCCTCGTGAATCGTACCAGGCCACATGCCCTCAACATGGGGAGGGTGCTTTGGGGTAGCCCCCCAAAGCACCTTGTCCCCATGTTGATGGGGACAAGGGCCTCATCCCTACAACCTGAAGGGTCTGGTATGGATTTTGAGGGGGACCCCCACGCCATTTTTTTCTATTTTGGCGTGGGGTTCCCCTTAATATCCATACCAGACCTGAAGGGCCTGGCATGGAATTTGGGGGGACCCCCACGCAATTTTTTTTTTAAATTTTGGTTTGGGGTTCCCCTTAATATTCATATCAGACCCAAAGGGCCTGGTAATGGACTGGGGGAATCCCATGCCGTTTTTTCAATGACATTTATCTGTATTGCCGGGACCGACAATTCATTATAGCCTCGAGTACTTTTAAATGACTTTTTTTCCTTTAGAAATGTCATTTTGTGCAGAGACTGTTCTAAACATGGGAAAAATGTGCCACTTTACGGGCATACTATAGACACCCCCCAGGTACGAAATTTAAAGAAATATTTCACTTTTATTGTTTCACTTTAAGCATTACTAAAATCACTACATGTCTTCTGGGGCAGGACCCGGGTCCCCATACACTTTTCATGACAATAACTTGCATATAAGCCTTTAAAATGAACACTTTTGATTTTTCATGTTAACGTCCCATAGACTTTAACGGTGTTCCGGCGGCTTTCGAATTTGCCCCGAACACCGCATATTGTTCGGTGTTCTGCAGAACAAACAAAGTTCGGCTCCAACTTATGCTCGGGCCGAACCGTTCACCCATCCCTAGTCCTGAGGTCATTAAGACCAATACAAAAGAACAGGTAAGTAAAAGTTAAACTGAGAGGAGGAAATACAGGGATTATAGCGGTGCCAAGACATACACGTTACACGTGAATAAAAACAAAAAGTATTTTATTATCAAAAAATTCTAAAAAGTTGACATACATTTCACAAAAACATGGTGTGCATCATAGTTAATGTATTTAAAAACAATTGTGTAGCGAAAATACTATTTACGAAACTAGGCCAGAAGAGTGTAGCGGCCAGTTCCGCAGGTAGATATTTAGATGTCCGACATGTTTCGCCAGTGATGGCTTCCTCAGGGACAGATGTTTGATATGTATAACGCTACAGTTTAATCTGTAAGTCGCCAAGGACAAACGCTAGGCACCCCCAGCGAAGCCTCAAGCATAGACTACCATGGATAGCTGTAGGGGGCAGATAGAAGGACCTGACAGAAAATGTCTAGTAATTCAATAAAACAGGTAATATACAGGACACCAGAGGGCGATTAGTTAAAGATGTTTATGGATACCAGAGATCATGAAGTAGGTATAACGCTCAAAAGGTATAGTGCAATAAATTAAGTTGGTAGCTGGTGCACAAGTAACAGCTGGTAGTGTCATCCAGTATCATGCAAGCCAAAGAGGCAGGTACTGGAGGGGTGTCCTGTAGATCCCTGGCCAGGGATCTGTCAGGTCCTTCTATCTGCCCCCTACATCTATCCATGGTAGTCTATGCTTGAGGCTTCGCTGGGGGTGCCTCGCGTTTGTCCTTGGCGACTTACAGATTAAACTGTAGCGTTATACATATCAAACATCTGTCCCTGAGGAAGCCATCACTGGCGAAACATGTCGTACATCTAAATATCTACCTGCGGAACTGGCCGCTACGCTCTTCTGGCCTAGTTTCGTAAATAGTATTTTCGCCACACAATTGTTTTTAAATACATTAACTATGATGCACACCATGTTTTTGTGAAATGTATGTCAACTTTTTAGAATTTTTTGATAATAAAATACTTTTTGTTTTTATTCACGTGTAACGTGTATGTCTTGGCACCGCTATAATCCCTGTATTTCCTCCTCTCAGTTTAATTTTTCAACCTATTGGGATGAGGTGCTATATTACATTGAGGGTCACCCAGTCACCTTTATATCAAGGTAAGTAAAAGTGCTTTTACTCTCCCCTAAAATAAAGATGCATCTAACCCTTACAAAGTGTGTGTGGCCCCACTGCAATCAAGACTTTTTAAAGTTGTGCTTTAAAGTGAACCTTATGTCACATATAATTATTACATTAAAGTAGAAAAAATACCTGATCGAGGAAAGTATCAAGAAATCAGAAAGCTAATAATGTCAAATGCTATCTGCTTGTGCTCACCAATAAGTCCACTTTAAAGTGTAAAAAAAATGTTTTTAATTGTCATTTTTATTGGCAACATTTTACAGCCTGTCTAAGAAAAACATGTTTTTTTGCCATTCATCCATCTTAATGAATATATATTTACATGATCATTAAATATAAATTGCAATCATGCGAACTATTTCAAATTATTAGAAGCATTTCATGTTCAATTTACAGATGTTTGAACATTCTGGGACTCCCTAATAAAGTTTGAAGATTCCAGCATAGAAGAAATTGCTCTTTATGGTAAATGCAGAATTCTTAATGAATTTTCACACCTGCATTCCTAATAGACTGTAATTAACTCGATTGTAGATATTTATGCATGTGCAATCTTCACTAGTGCTCTGAAAAGATAAAATACAGAGGAAAACTTTTGTAAGTTACCTAGGGCTTCCCCCATCAACATGTCAACTTGAAATAAGGGATATTTGTTCATCAGTACTTAACAAGGAATCTTCAATATCCTCTGTGGTGGACCCCTTTAGTGCTTTTATAAGTTGAGCCCAAAAAAGTTTTTGTGCCTCAGGCTCTTCAGACCATTGGATGTATGTCTTTTTCAACATCACCTTTCTCATTCGATGGTAGGTAGAAAGCTCCTTCTCTGGAATGTTTTCCAAAAGTATCAAGACAAGAACATCCCGCATTTCATCAAACAGTTTATAACTAGCCAGCTGCATCTCCAAAGAGCACCATTCACTTTTAAGGTAGCTTCTGCTCACAACGCATAGAGTTCTTCGACTACTGTGAATACTGTCCACAATGTTGTCAACGATATACCTGCCCAATTGAAAGTCTCGATGGTGAAGACAAAGACGAAGTCCATTGGATGAACTTCCATTCTCTAGCACAGGCAACATGTTTTGATACACCCACTCTTCATCCTTGGTATTGTAGGAAACAAAAGCATCATACTTATAGAGATCCTTGTCTGAGCTCCATCGTTCGTGCAGCCAGGAAAGGAAAAGGAAGTAGTTGTATCGGATGCGCCAATAAGACTTGCTGTAGACAATTGGTATGAGCATAAGGAGTAACACTATCATGGAGCTACAGCAAAACAATATTTTTTTGAGAATTCTATCACAGACACTGATGTCAAAATTATGAAAATAAGAATGTGGGTCATTGGGACATGTCAGATTATAGACATACACAACCTGCATTGAAGACTTTATCAGCCAGTTCCGTAGCTCTTCATTATCACAAGTGCATGTCAATGGACACTTCCATAAATCAAGATACTGCAAGTTAGTCATGTTTTCTAATAGGCTAACATTTATTGCCCTTAAAGCATTTTTTGACAGCTGAAGTCTTTTGAGACGGGTAAGGTTTAAAAAGATATCTGAGTCCAACGTTTGTAGGCACATGTTTTCAAGGTCTAAGACTTCTAAGCTGCTTAGGTTGCTAAAAATTCCTGGAGAGAGATTTTGGATGCCATTGCAGTCTTCCCCCAAACTCAGGAACTTTAAATTGCTAAGTCCATGAAATGTATCAGAACTTAGATGTGCAAGACGATTTTGTGACAAATAAAGAGCTTGGAGGGAGGTCAATCCTCTGAAGAATTTTCTGGGGATGGCAGTTAGACCAAATGGTTGCTGGGCCTGAAGTTTCAGATCATAAACTTTACTAAGGTTTGAAAAGGGAGATATTTCCTTTCTTGATGATTCAAAATGCAGCTGATTGGCCATCAGATCAAGAACCTGTAATGTTGTCTCCACACCACTAAACATTTCTCCAGTAATTGTTACAATCTGGTTTCTGTCAAGATACAATTTGGAAAGACGTTTGAGACCATTAAATGCCTCAATTTTAACATGCGTAATCTTGTTACCACCAAGATCCAAGATAGATAGGTTAGATAGATAATGGAACACATTATCAAAAATAACTGCCACTCGATTATTACGGAGATTGAGACTTGTAAGCTCTGTTAAATATATAAATGTGCTTTTGTATAGATCAGTTAATAAATTATTGTCCAAGCGCAATGACTTTAGCTTACTTAAGCCCCAAAATGTATGCCTATCCAAAAAAATTATGTTGTTGATATTTAATTTTAGTTCTTCTAGATTAGGAGAAAAGGCAAATGCATAGTTTTCCAGTGACCATATCCTGTTATATCGCAATGAGATTGACTTGAGATTTGGAAACTGGGCAGCTTTGCTGCAGTTTATGAGTTTTTTTAGGAGATTATGTTCCACAATTAATGATTTTAGTCTAGGGGGGTTAAGGAACTTCAAACATGAAATATTTTTAAGTCTATTTCTTGATAAATCCACTGTATCACTCAGACTGCAGTTTTCAAGAATGTTTTCTGACAAATGCTTAATTCCGTTTTCAAGCAAGTTCAAGATAGAAATGTTTTTGCCCCTTAAATGTTGGCATACTTGGCTTAATTCAGTAGAAGTGTTTAAATTTAATCCGGAATAATCAATATTCTCAGGCTTTATCGTGGAATTGTCTAAATATTTCAGTACATCAAAGTGAGGATTAGAAGCTACAAGTAGATATTTAACCTTACTCAGGTTTACATTTTGTATGGAGGATGTGGTTATGTTATTGTATGACAGGTCAAGAAAAGAGATGTTTTCAAAGAAGTCTTGGTGGCAATTCAACTCCTGTAGATTGTTTTTGCAAAGGAACAGTGTAGATACATTGCTGGGAAGTTTATGAATATGATTTAGGTAACTGATATCATTACTGCACAGCAAAAGAGTCTTTAGATTCTGCAAGGGTTGAATTGAGTTTACAATTTCTGAGAAATTGGACAAAAAATTTTTTGACAGGTTAAGACTTTTTAAACTAAAGAGTGGAAAAAATACCTCGGGATGTAAGAAGGCAATTGAGTTGTTCTGAAGATAGAGGTACCTTAAATTGTCAAGCCCATTAAAGACCCCCCAGGACAGACTGGGTATTTGGTTATAGGACAAATTCAAGTAGTTCAAATCAATTAAGTCACTGAAAGCTCCAGGACTGAGGCTCTCCAGTTCGTTATGTGCCAATTTCAGATACTGTAGTTTGGTTAAATTTCCAAAACTACCAGAAGGCAGCTTTTTGATGGTGTTATATGATATGGTGAGATTCCGTGTGTCTGGGGGTAGATCAAAGACCACTTTGTGTATGGTCACCTTAAGACGATTTACACAAATAAAAGTGTCATTACTCTCAAATTTTTGAATGCAATTTCTATACCCACGTCCAGTCACAAGAAATAAGAAAAATGTTCCAAAAAGCAGCTGGAGCCAGAAATACATTTTTTCCTTTTAATCGCAATGAAGTTTCAAGATTACCAGGTGGGATGATGAATCATCTTCTTGAGTCAACCACATTTACGTGTTAATAATGGATTATAGTAGGCTTTCTTGATCCTATCTTAACCAAGAAATAACATGTGAAGATTCAAAAGAGTAATGTGGTTATATCAAGACCCACAGCCAAGTCATGGAGATGATAAGGAATCTACAAGAGACAATTAGAGAAATTAAAGGTTTTTACTTGTTTTACTTCTTTACATCTGTCATCATTCATGTATTTCCAACTAAACACATTGTATTTGCCAAAATGGCCCTTGTCGGCCAGTGTCTAGGACATCATCAAACCCAAAATGTTCAAACTGTGACCATTTTTTAATATTTTGGTGCTCTTTTTCTGGCAACCTTTGCACAGGTTCACCTTAACTTTCCTGGCATGACTTTTTCCCCTATAAAAATATGCAGAGAAATTGTTTTTTTTCCCAATACACATTTTTTTTTAACTTTTAGATTTCCCCAAATAATAAAAACATATTGTCAATCCCTACCTATCCTCTTTGTGCTTTAGCACTGTTACCAGCTTCCTCCTCAGTCCAGTGTCACCAGTCTGCTTTAGCAAAATGTCACTCACATCATTCTGCCCATTTTCTGTAAGTCCGGCCAGCGGTTTACATGCCCATTGAGGGGCGTGTCATCACACAGGCTGGGTTCATAGTACTCCAGGACTTCGGAGTGATCAATCAATACACCATATATTAGCCGAGGAAAAGCTGAAGGAGGAAGAAGAGGAGTTACTATGACATCGCCATACTGGCTAAAAGACTGCAAGAAAAGGGTACGTATAGAGGGTTTATTGTTGGATAAAAAATATTGGGGGGAGCTTTGGGCGTGGAAGGTAAATGATGGAATTCCACTTTAAAATGTGCATTTTAGGCCTAAAAATTAGTTAAACCCCCCAAAAGTCTATATTTGAAAGCACAGAACCTGTAGAATAAAAAAGGTGGTAGTTAATTTTAGTGCCCAAAATCACAATATGATTCACATATTTATTTATTTATTTTTTGCAAAAATTAAAGGACAAGACTGTGTGGAGTAAATAGATACCAAATATGTTAAGCGTTAAAATTGTGTGCAAAACAGTGAAATTTACAATACTCAAAATTGTCCGTACAACATGGGCTGTAAAAACCCTTTACAACTCATCGGTTTATAGTTAACCAAAAATAATGGCCCTAGAAACATTTCTCTCACTTTTGACCTTGGTCTTACACAGCTGTTGTTTAGGCCAGTGTTTCTCAACTCCAGTCCTCAAGGCGCCCCAACAGGTCATGTTTTCAGGATTTTCCTCAGATGAAATGGCTGTGGTAATTGCTAAGGCAGTGAAACTAATCAAATCACCTGTGCAAAATAATGGATAGCCTGAAAACATGACCTGTTGGTGCGCCTTGGGGACTGGAGTTGAGAAACACTGGTTTAGGCACCCATATAGGTTATATGCAGTATGTACATGTTATATAAGAACATGCATGGGGCAGGACCGTGGGTTCCTTAAATTTTTTTTGCTTTTTATGTATTTCATTCAACTTTAGTTTTTAAATTACTTTTATTTTTTTATTAAACTGTTTTACTATCACGAGGAGGCTGATAAGCCCCTATGTGATAACTTAGTGCAGGCAACAGGTCCTTCTTTATGGAGACTTATACATGCAATACATGCATTTATTATTTTTTTCACAAACTTAGTTCCTAAATAGTCCTTTTTTTTTTTTTAGAGGTCTTTAGTTGAAATAAGGACAAATAAAGAGGGGCAGAAGGCTTTGGTTCCCTTTAAATGGGGGACAGTTGGCAGCTGCGGCTCACACTAGTGTCTTATGCTATGCAGTGTGGTCTGAGCTAAAAACGCATGTAACACCCGGCATCTAGTCTCATGTCTTGTACTGTTAATATTTTGGTAAAGCTGTGTGCATTAGTTTAGATAGACATGATGTATACTAAATATCAGTCCCTGTTGAGTGGCTGCTATCGCAGTGATGTCCCGGTTCCAGCTGACTCCTCCCATGGGCCAATGTAGAGCAAGAGGATGATCATGTGACCTGTTTTTCTTTCAAATTTTTTAGGTAGGAAGCCTCAGTTAAATGTGCCTATCGGAAAGTTTGACCATTCCTCCAGAAGCGAATTTGTGTAGTCAGGCATGGATGTGGACGAGAAGGCCTGGCCCGCAGTCTCCGCTCTATTTCATCCCAAAGGTGTTATATTGGGTTGGGGTCAGGACTCTGTGCAGGCCAGTCAAGTTCCTCCACCCTAAATCCGCTCATCCATGTCTTTATGGACCTTGCTTTGTGCACTGGTCCAAATCATTTGTTGGAGGGGGATTATGGTGTGGGGCTATTTTTTAGGGGTTGTGCTTGGCCCCTTAGTTCCAGTGAAGGGAACTCCTAAGGCAGGGGTCAACAACCTTTTTCAACTCAAGGGCCAGATTCAATGTATGGGAATGCATGGAGATCTGCATTCACCTGCTAATAAATGAAGATAATAATCTTGACCCCTTTACCTAACACAGCCCCCGTACCTCTGGACCCCTTTACATTTCACAGCCCCCCTACATATTACATAGCCCCCGTACCTCTGGACCCCTTTACATTAAACAGCCCCCCTGCATATTACACAGCCCCCTGCACATCACACAGCCCCCCTGCATATTACACAGCCCCCCCCCATGTTATGCCTTAAAATTGCACATACTCATGGAATAGCGACAAACGACGGTACTTAAAAATTATCTCCATAGGCGACAATTTAAAAATTTCTACAGGTTACCAGCTTAGAGTTACAGAGGAGGTCTAGTGCTAGAATTATTGCTCTTGCTCTAATGATTGTGGCGGTACCTCACGTGTTGTTTGAACACTGTTTACATTTGCGGTCGCGACTTACGTATGCGTTCGCTTCTGCGCATGAGCACGGAGGAATGGGGCACTTTGAAAAAAATGAAAACTTTTTTTTACACTGTCCCTTTAAAGAAAATTTCTGATCACTTTTATTGCTGTCAGAAGGAATGTAAATATCCCTTGTTCCAGAAATAGGCAGTGAAAGGTACTCTTTATGGAGGGATCTGGGGTCTATGAGACCCCAAATCCCTCCTTTGCACTTAAAAGCATTCAAAGCGCCAAGTAGGTTGCCGACCCCTGTCTTAAGGCGTCAGCATACCAAGACATTTTGGACAATTTCATGCTCCCAACATTGTGGGAACAGTTTGGGGATGGCCTCTTCCTGTTCTACCATGACTGCGCACCAATGCACAAAGTAAGGTCCATAAAGACATGGATGATCGAGTTTGGGGTGGAGGAACTTGACTGACCTGCACAGAGACCTGACATCAACCTGATAGAACACCTTTGAGATGAATTAGAGCGGAGACTATGAGCCAGGCCTTCTCGTCCAACATCAGTGCCTGACCTCACAAATGCGCTTCTGGAAAATTGGTCAAACATTCCCATAGACCAGTGGTTCTCAACTCCAGTCCACTGCCATAGACACACTCCTAAACCTTGTGGACAGCCTTCCCAGAAGAGTTGAAGCTGTTATAGCTGCAAAGGGTGGGCCAACTCAATATTGAACCCTACGGACTAAGACTGGGATGCCATTAAAGTTCATGTGCGTGTAAAGGCAGGTGTCCCAATACTTTTGGTAATATAGTATATATTGTGGCAGAATGAAGTTCTGCTTTAAGGAATAGAGTGGTGTCACTTCAACACCCAGAAATGTCATGAGCTCTGCACTCTCCACCTCCTCTCCTCAGCATGTTCCCTCTCAGCTCCTGTGTATGCAATTGGCTCCTATTGCTACCCCTCCCTCTCAAAGCTTAACCGCTTGCCATCCAGCGCATGCCGATGTACGTCGGCACAATGGCACTGGCAGGAAAAAGGGCGTAGGGGTATGTCCCTTTTAAGAAGCGGTGTTGCGAGCGTGTGCGTGCCGCTGCGGTCTCCGTGACCGCGGGTCCCGCGGACTCGTTGTCCGCCGTGTGCCCGCGATCGTGTCACGGATAGGAAGAACGGGGAGATGCTTTTGCAAACAAAGCAGTGACAGGACAGAGATCACTGCTCTCTGTCATCGAGAGCAGTGATCACTGTCCTGTGTGTTGAAGTCCAGCCCCCTCACAGTTAGAGTCACTCCCTAGGACACACGTAACCCCTTCACTGCCCCCTAGTGGTTAACTCCTTCACTGCCAGTCACATTTACACAGTAATCAATGCATTTTTATAGCACTGATCGCTGTATAAATGATACTGGTCCCAAAATAGTGTCAAAATGTCCAATGTGTCCGCCATAATGTTGCAGTCCCGATAAAAATCGCAGATCGCCGCCATTACTAATAAAAAAAAAAAAATAAATAATAAAAATGCCACAAAACTATCCCCTATTTTGTAGACGCTATAAAGTTTGCGCAAACCAA
Source organism: Aquarana catesbeiana (assembly GCF_042186555.1). Lineage (NCBI taxonomy): Eukaryota > Metazoa > Chordata > Amphibia > Anura > Ranidae > Aquarana > Aquarana catesbeiana. Next base: position 39,666,552 of record NC_133333.1, read on the forward strand.
TCAATATACGCTTATTGCGATTTTTTTTTAACCAAAAATATGTAGAAGAATACATATCGGGCTAAAGTGAGGAAAAAAATGTTTTTTTTTTATATATTTTTGGGGGATATTTATTATAGCAAAAAGTAAAAAATATTGCTTTTTTTTCAAAAATGTCGCTCTTTTTTGTTTATAGCACAAAAAATAAAAACTGCAGAGGCGATCAAATACCACCAAAAGAAAGCTCTATTTGTGGGAAAAAAAGCTTGTTAATTTTGTTTGGGTGCAATGTCGCACCACCGCGCAGTTGTCAGTTAAAGCGACGCAGTGCCGAATCGCAAAAAGTGCTCTGATCAGGAAGGGGGTAAATTCTTCCGGGGCTGAAGTGGTTAAGGGCTGCTCTACAAGGGGCGACAAGAAGCTGATATTAAAAAACTGATTCAGGTACTTTTGCTAGTTGTGAAAAGTAGTATGCAAGCTAGTGTGACAACATAGGAGCACTATTGAAAGACAGGGAAGGAGCGTTGTCACCCTACAACAGGAAGTGCTTGCACAAGGTCCTCTATGGCAGGAACACTGTTGTTTATTATTTTATTGAAAGCTACAAATGGAAAAAAAATTTGAAAACTGTTTTGGAAATGACAATAACACGGTAAAGCTTATGTCAGGTTTTAGTGATTGGATTTACATATACTACCTAGACTGAATATTCACATCTATTCATAAGCCTAATAGCGATGTGCTCTTATGTTTAATTCTTCTTTTGAAACATGTCGATTTAGTCGTTGTGCTAATTAAAACCCTTCCTTTTTTAGATGTCTTCATCAGTGATTGGATAAAAGTAGAAAGGGACTTTAATTGGAGTAAAAAAATGGAATAAAACGGGATCCTTTTCCATGGAATCCACCAGAGAGAGAACTACAGGTTGCGGTCTACTGAGCTTTAGCCCTTGTTCACACTGCCGCGGCTTCAAAGTCGCGCGACTTTGAATCCGACATCCCTGCGCAACTTAAGTCATGTTGAAGTCGCACCAAAAGTAGTGCAGGAACCTTTTTCTTGACTTGAATCGCACTGATTAGAGCAGTTCTATTGCCGTCAATGGGACGCGACTTATTATGCGACTTTGAATTCTCAAGTCGCATGACAAGTCGCGGCAGTGTGAACTGGGGCTAACCGGGGAACAAAAACTTTAGCAAACCTAATTACTTGCACGGGGGACAAAAGAAAAAGAAGAACGAAAAACGACAGCAACTGTAACCAATACAACACAAAACTGTAAAGCCACAACATAACCACAATGAATGTAGATGAGGCACTGGCCGGCACGGATGTAGACAGTGATTTCGCACATACGTATAGTGAGGGGCTCCAAGGTTATGACTGTGGAGGATAAAAATGTTTTTGTTTTTTCAGAAACCTAATAAGTTCTATCTTGGGTCCTGCAGCTCATGGGCTTTGTAGAGCTATGGTGGGATAAAGTCTCCATTCCTAGGTCCACATCTTTCCTCGTAGCCAGACCTTACTAATATGCCGCGTACACACAAGCGGACTTTACGGCAGACTTTGCCCGGCGGACGGGATTTCGTTGGACAATTCGATCGTGTGTGGGCTCCAGCGAACTTTGTTTTCTCAAAAGTTGGACGGACTTAGATTTGAAACATGTTTCAAATCTATCTGACGGACTCGAGTCCGGTCGAAAAGTCCGCTCGTCTGTATGCTAGTTCGACGGACAAAAAGCCACGCTAGGGCAGCTATTGGCTACTGGCTATGGACTTCCTTGTTTTAGTCCGGTCGTACGTCATCACGTACGAATTCGACGGACTTTGGTGGATTGTGTGTAGGCAAGTCCGTTCATTCGGAAAGTCCATCATAAAGTCCGTCGAAAAGTCCGCTGGGCAAAGTCTGCCGTAAAGTCCGCTCGTGTGTACGCGGTATTAGTCTCAGCTGGCCACAGGTCTTGATATTTGCTAATGCTAGAGGCTTTCTCTCTCTCTGAGTGGGAACAGAACACTAAAAAAGATACAAGTGATCCCTATTTGTTTTTGGAACCCCATTAGGGGGGCACCTTGTTAGTCAGGAGATGATATGAGTTTATTTAGTAGTTCAGACGAGCAGATGTTTTGTTTGTATGACGTTTTGGACTTGCTGTATAAAGCCCTTCTACATTTGTTTGCTGTCTTGCTAAACAAAATTGCAGGACAAACCATGCTGGACTGTTCCTGGTTTAGCACTGTATCAGTTCAGCCTGCCCCCACCTTATTAAATAGTTTTTATATACAGTTGTGCTCATAAGTTTACATACCCTGGCAGAATTTATGATTTCTTGGCCATTTTTCAGAGAATATGAAAGATAACACAAAAACATTTCTTTCACTCATGGTTAGTGTTTGGCTGAAGCCATTTATTATCAATCAACTGTGTTTACTCTTTTTAAATCATAATCACAACAGAAACTACCCAAATGACCCTGATTAAAAGTTTCCCTACCCCAGTTCCTAATACCATGTATTGCCCCCTTTAACATCAATGACAGCTTGAAGTCTTTTGTGGTATTTGTGGATTAAGCTTTTTATCTTCTCAGATGATAAAGCTGACCAGTTCTCTTGGCAAAAAGCCTCCAGTTCCTGTAAATTCTTGGGCTGTCTTGCATGAACGGCACGTTTGAGATCTCCCCAGAGTGGCTCAATGATATTGAGGTCAGGAGACTGAGATGGCCACTCCAGAACCTTCACTTTATTGTGCTGTTGTCAATGACAGGTCAACTTGGCCTTGTGTTTTGGATCATTGTAATGTTGGAATGTCCAAGTACATCCCGTGCGCAGTTTCCTGGCTGATGAATGCAAATGTTCCTCCAGTATTTTTTGATAACATTTGCCAACAATTTTGACCAAATTTCCTGTGCCTTTGTAGCTCACACATCCCCAAAACATCAGCGATCCACCTCCGTATCTTTCATCATAGGCCTTGTTGACTCCTCTCCAAATGTAGTGTTTATGGTTGTGGCCAAAAATCTCAATTTTGGTCTCATCACTTTGTGGCATTTGTGTAGTAAGGCCCCTTTCACACTGGGGCGGTAGGGGGCGTCGGCGGTAAAACAGCAATATTTTTAGCGCTGTTTTACCACGGTATTCGGCCGCTAGCGGTGCAGTTTTAACCCCCCCGCTGGCGGCCGAAAAAGGGTTAAAACCACTCGTATAGCGCGGCTATAATCATATATTGATTTCAATGGGCAGGAGCGGTTTAGGAGCGGTGAATACACCGCTCTTTCACCGCTCCAAAGATGCGGCTGACAGGAGATTTTTTCTTCTCCTGCCAGCGCACCGCTTCAGTGTGAAAGCCCTCGGGCTGAACAAACAGCGGAGGCTGTTTTGGGGCGGTTTGCAGGCGGTATTTTTAGCGCAATATGCCTGCAAACCGCCCCAGTGTGAAAGGGGCCTAATGGTTTTCTTCTGACGACTCGACCATGCAGCCCATCTTTCTTCAAGTGCCTCCTTATTGTGCATCTTAAAACAGCCACACAACATGTTTTCGGAGAGTCCTGTATTTCACCTGAAGTTATTTGTGGGTTTTGCTTTGCGTCCCAAACAATTTTCCTGCCAATTGTGGCTTAAATTTTAGTTGGTCTACCAGACCGTGGTTTGGTTTCAACAGAACCCCTCATTTTCCACTTCTTGATTAGAGTTTGAACACTGCTGATTGGCATTCTCAATTCCTTGGATATCATTTTATATCCCTTTACAGTTCAACTACCTTTTCCCGCAGATCCTTTGACATTTCTTTTGCTTTACACGTGACTCAGAATCCAGAAACATCATGCAGCACTGGATGAAAGATGCAAGGGTCTGTCAGGAGTCCAGAAACTCATTGACCTTTTATACACACACAGTAATTACAAGAAAACAGATCACAGATGAGGATGGTTACCTTTAATAATCATTCAAACCCCTTTGTGTTAACTTTTGTGCATGTTATCAGGCCAAAATCACCAGGGTATGTAAACTTTTGATCAGGGTCATTTAGGTAGTTTCCGTTGCCATTATGATTGAAAAAGAGTAAACACAGTTGATTGATAATAAATGGCAGTAACCATGAGTGAAAGAAATGTTTTTGTGTTATCATTCATAATCTCTGAAAAATGGGCAAGAAATCATAAATTCTGCCAGGGTATGTAAACTTATGAGCAGAACTGTATATCCATTGAAAACTACTATCCACGGAGTATCTGCTCCAATGTACTGCATCAAAGTAATTTCAGTAGATAAACAGAAAGTAAGCAATAGAAGCACTCGATCTTCAGCAGGAGTATGTGTCCAAACAAAAGGTGTTTATTTTGTCTAATGTTTTGATTGATTTCAATGCGTCTCAAGACCCATAAGTGCCTATATATACACTACATTGTCAAGAGTATGGCACCTGCCTTTGCACCCATATGAACTTTAATGGCATCCCTGTCTTAGTCCGTAGGGTTCAATATTGTGCTGGCCCACCCTTTGCAGCTATAACAGCTTCAACTCTCCTGGGAAGACTGCGAACCAGGCCTTCTCATCCAACATCGGTGCCTGACCTCACAAATGCGCTTCTGGAAGAATGGTCAAACATTCCCATAGACACACTCCTAAACCTTGTGGACAGCCTTCCCAGAAAAGTTGAAGCTCTTATAGCTGCAAAGGGTGGGCCAACTCAATATTGAACCCTACGGACTAAATATAGTGTGTATGTGTGTGTATATATATATATATATAAGCAGTCTGCAAGCTCATTGCACTGAAAATGACCAAACAAACCTGCCCCAACTCAAAAGCTGCTTAGAAGGTCCATATCCACAGCCAATTTCCAGCCAAGAAAAGTTTTTTCAAGATTTCCACTACAGGGAATTGCCATATGTATGGTCCCCCCAACGCCCCCGACATTCTAGGTTGGCAGGTATATATTCAGTGAGGGGCATAACTATAGCGATAGCAACCAAGGCAGTTGCTAAAGGGCCTAAAGCCAAGGGGGCTCCTATTGGAGTCTGAAAAGAGTTTGTAAAAAATGTAATAAAATAGCCCTGGCTTTAAAGTAAAGGACTACTTTCTCTACATTGATCAACCCTCCAGTCAGATTATTTCTAGCCATCAGACATGGAAGTAAGGCCAGTCCTAGACAGAGCACATTTATTTCCTGCAACCATGGATTGCAGGAAAGAAATTAGCTTGATTCCCCCATCAACACAGGCAATGTTGACAGTGGAATCTCTCCCGCGGAGCCATTGTCTCCCCCCCTCCCCGGTGTGTGTAGGGGGGCAGGGGAAGCTGCCCCTGCCAGGAGAACACAGTGTTCATAGGTGTGCACAGCCTATTGCATTAGGGTGTGCACCCCAAAGCTCAAACATAGTTCCTTGTATGTGACGGTGTCAGCAGAGCAATGGACGGTGTCAGTAGGACAGAGACTGGTGTCAGTAGGGAAGTGGACAGTGTCAGAAAGTTTTTTTACTTTTATGATTTTTTTACACATTTTTTTAGGAGCCACAGGGTGATTAGGGTGTGCCCAGGCACACCTGGCACACCCTGTGCGCCTGTCTATGACAGTGATTATTGCTAACAGCTGTAATAGCTGATAGTGATAATCACATTTAAAATCTGGCAGGCTGGGGGGGCGTGTCTGGATCTGAGCAGCGGGGGATGTGTTGGAGAGAAGCTCCGGGAATCCTTGTCACAATCCTTCACCATCTGTGCATCCAGTGGTCCGGTGAGCATTGCAAGCTCCCCAGACCGTTCCTCTTTGCCCTCTGCCTTGGCCTGGGCCAGATATTGAGAGGATTTGCTGTCACGGCAACCATAGTGTACACCTCCCCGCGGCTGCCGCCATCTTCAAGGCCCTGGTCCCGCCAACGCGTCCTGAGCCTCTGCCATCCTTACGCCCGAAGTGGGGGGACTCACAGCCTCATCTCTCCCTCTCACACCCCTACCTCCCTGCAGCAGTATGGAAGCCAATCGGCCGCACCAGCCTCTTTATCCAGCCGCGGCCTATTGGGGCCTAGTGACGACCGCCATCTTGCCAGCCTCAGCTTCATCAGTCTGCCCAAGCCACACGCACCCTGGGCCCCTGAAACACTAACTGCACTGCCTCATCCATCTCCCCATCTCCCTGCAGTGAAGTAGGGAGTTGTAGTGCCACTGCTCAGTGTTTTGGGGCCTAGTGACGGCAGCCATCATGGTACTCCCACTTCTCTCCTCAGTGCTGCTGCAGACCCAGGCTGCTTTCCTTTTTAAAGACCCCTCCCTGTGGTGTATCCAGGGCAGATGTCCTCAAAGAAAAAGACCTCCAAGGCCGCTAAGACACATCCTCGGCATTGTAACCACTTCCTTCACTGCAGGCAGACCCCAGCTTGCTTGGGAGGCTTCAGGCCTTGCTGGCTGAAATGGAAATTTCAGCCACAAGGTGGCGGATGCGTCAGCCCCCTGCCACAGGATAGCACAAGCATCATCCTTGCCGTGATTGAACAGAGCAGAACCTCCCTGCTGGTACGCATAGATCACCTTGCTGAAGAGTGCATCCTCATATGGAATGACCTGGACAAAATAAGGGAGAGAATGGCTGAGACGGAGTCCAGAATATCCGCTACCAAAGATCTTACTGCCACCCATGTCACCTCCATTGCTGAGTTGCAACGCACAGTGCAGATCCTGGTTTCAAAATCGGATGACGCGGAAAACAGGCTGAGGCGCAATAATGTGCGAGTCCCTGGCCTGTCTGAGGGAGATGAAGGGGATCATGCAGCAGAATTTGCAGAGGAATTCTTTAAAAACCTGCTGGGACTCACAGATTTCCACTCCACTTATGTGGTTGAAAGAGCCCATCGGGTGCCCACAGGCCGAGTGATTCCTGGAAATCCACCTAGACCCTTTTTAGTCCGGTATCTAAATTACCATGACAAGGATAGGAACCTTTCTGAAGCTCACTGACATACAGCCCTCAAATACGGCAATACCTCTGTTCTCCTCTTCCCTGATTTCTCAGCCGAGCTGCAGAGGAAGAGAAAAACCTTCAATGATGTCCGTAAACGGCTCTGAGATAAAGGTATTAAGTATGGCATGCTTTATCCCAGTCGCCTCCGGGTCCAGAGTGATGGAATGGTCCGATTCTTTGACAATCCAGCGGATACTGATGACTGGCTGACCACTTTGAGATATGGATCTCCCACTTAAACTGATGCACAGATTCTCTACATCCTCACTTGTTTTATTCTTCCAATTTTGCTGCAAGTACTGGAGTTGCCTCACGAGTAACTCTAAGTTAGTTTTGCACATTTCCTCACGGTTTGTTCCCGAAGAGATCACCTGAAGTTGTTGACCTGCTATTCTCCACTCACCTGGAGGGACCTTATAATAGTCAAAGTTTAAGTAGAGTTTAGGGTATCAAACTGACTGGATATTTTGTTGGGGTTCCAGCTAGTAGGGGGTTCTGAACATGTTTGGGGGATAAAACTGACCTAGTTTTTTTGTTGGGGTACTCTATGGTCAGTAGGGAGTTTAATATGCTTTACATCCACTGAATGATTGGTTCTTTTACTATGCTATAATGGTACTCATTTTCTTCAGAACTTTGCTTTCTCTCTCAGATCTCAAATGGGATGAATCCCCTCATCTATGTGTCATCCGGTTACTTTACTATATGTCCAAGATGGCTACGGAACTAAAACTGATATCTTGGAATATTCGTGGACTAAATGACAAGATTAAAAGACATTAGATGTTCAAGTACCTAAATCATCACAAACCGCATATTTTGTTCCTACAGGAGGCGCATCTCCAGGGCAACAAAATTCTTGCCCTCCGAAGGCCCTGGGTGCAGCAGTCGTTTCATGCAACTTACTCTAGCTATGCAAAGGGAGTGGCTATATTACTGGCCAAGTCCCTTGCATATAAGGTTATTCAGTTGGTGACTAACCAGGAGGGTTGGTATATTATTCTCTTGCTGGAAATTAAGGCAATTGTGTATGCTCTGGTCAATGTATATGTTCCTCCTCCTTTCAACCAGCGGGTCTTGTACAAGGTATACAAAAAATTGGCCACACTACAATTCTCCAGGCTCTATTTAGCAGGAGACTTCAATTCCACTTTAGACCCATCTTTAGACTCGTCTAACCTCAATAGAGTTTATACACCTGATTTACTCCACTGGGCACAGGCCTTTAACTATACTGAAATTTGGAGATGGAAACACCAAAATAATAGGGCCTACTCCTCTCCCTCCACTACTCATAAATCGGGATCCAGGATCAACCTGGTCCTTGGCAACACCTGTGATTTGGCGGCGCTGGGGGAGGTCTCGTATCTACCTGCGGGCCTATCTGACCATGCCCCTCTGGAGGATTAAGTTGGTGTTGTTGGAGAACAGGAGTGAGAAATGCTGGCGTCTAGCAGCTAAGTGGTTGCAGGACCCTACGGTTGAGGAAATGGTTTCCACTAAAATACAGCAATACTGGAACCACTGCCTGTATACATGAAAAACTAGCCATGTATGCGGACGATCTCATTCTATTCTTGAAAGACCCAGGTCTTTCCCTTCAAGCAGCTCTAGGCATCCTCTACGGTTTCACTGACTGCTCAGGACTCAAAGTCAACTGGGACAAAGCCCAAATATTGCCGATTGACACTGTGGCAAAATCTTTACAAGACCCTAATCTCCCCTTAATATGGACCAACAAAATTAAATACCTGGGTATCTACATTGAACCTAGCTTCGTTGATACAAAATATGAAAGCTAAACTAAAAGCATGGGCTTAGCTTCCCCTTTCCCTGATTGGGCGAATCAATGTATTCAAGATGAAGCTCTTGCCTGCTTTTCTCTATGTTCTTAGACATTCCCCTGTGTGGACACCCAGGAAGGTGTTCCGCTTAATAAATACTACCCTGCTTGCTTTTCCTCGGGGCACAGGCCAGCCGAGATTTAAGTTGGCGGTGTTGCAAAGACCTTGGAAGGAGGGGGGCTTGGCTTGTCTCGACCTACATAAATAGTTCTTGGCAGCCCAGTTGTCGCACGCACACAATTGTTTAGTTTCTGATGAGTCCAACGCAGCAGTGGTTCTGGAGGTAGCATGTTTGGGCTCCTATGAGGCATTGTGGAACTTAATCTATCGTGGACCCTCTGCACCTTTTCACCTGACAGTGGCTATGCGAACTGTCCTGAGGGCGTGGTCAGCGTCTCTCTCTCTGTGCCCCATGCCTTCTGGACATATCTCACCACATACTCCCCTTTGGTTTAAACCGTCACTGTCGGAGTTTATGTCAATTCTGGATCCCAATATCTGGGCACTTAACGGTATTAAATATGTGGATCAGATTTGTACCGGGGGTCGATTGCAGACCTTTGATGGATTGAAACAGAAATACAAACTGCCTAACTCATATTTGTTTAGGTTCTTGCAGCTTAGGCATGCTTTTAGTACTCAATTTGAAAACTCTCAAGTGGCTTTTTATACTTCGTCTCTGGAAGACTTACTCAGAGACGGATTTGTAACCAAGCCTCTGTCCAACATATACAAAGAATTGTCACCTAATATACACACGGGACTCAAAACTCTTAAGGCCAAGTCAGTGGAGGACTTCCCTGACATGGATACGGAGGACTGAGAAGATGCGTGGGAATGCTCCTTCACACAATTGGTTTTGGCAAGAGACAGACCAATACAGTTTAAGATCATGCATAGAGTGTATTACACACCCTCACATCTACATAAAATATACCTGTCTGTCCCAGCTTCGTGCTGGAAGTGTGTTGCTCGGTTGGCAGGTTTTATTCAAGTATTTTGGACCTGTCCTCAAATAAAACATTTTTGGAGGGAGGTAACTACAGTTATTTGCACTGTCACCACCATCCAGATACCGCTGACGATGGAGGTGTGCCTGATGGGTCTTGTCAACCCTCTGGCTCATAGTCTAGCAGTCAGAACCCTCCTGGGATTATTAGTCCATTTTTGCATTCAAGGCCATTGTACTTCGGTGGAAATCTTCTGCTACACCATCTGTCAATCTCTGGAAATGGTTAATTAACTCTGCCCTCCCGTTGTATAAGGTCACTTACTTGTCTAGAGGATGTGCTAAGAAATTTCACAAAATGTGGGACATATGGGTGGAATCCCCGTCTACAAATGTAGACTCTTTAGATGACTAGTAAATATCCCGTACAATAATTCAACCATTCCTAGTTAACGGAACTTTGAATCCTTGCTACACAGAAATTTTCTGGGTAACTAAAGCCTGAGAGAGGATCTATCTTTATAGTGAGCTAGGCTCTGAAGTTGGAAAAACATGTGTGTTCCAAACTGCATAGGTGGTCCGAACGTACCAAGTTTTTATTGTTGTGTTTTAGTTTTTTCTTTTTTTTTGGCTTTGTTTTAGTTATGTCTGCTGTTTGTATGGTCAAGCCTGGATATGCCCAATAGGCTCTATTCTGTACCTTAAATGAAATGCTGCAATGAAAAGAATTTTCAAAAACAAAAATCTGGCAGGCTGGTTGTACCCAAGTTGATCGGTCGATCAACTTGGGTACATTCAGCCTCCCCAAGTATGGTTTGAATCTCGGGCAGATCCTGCTGAACCGGCCAAGATTTGAACCATCTATAACCGGCTTAAAGGAGTTGTAAACCCTCAGACCTCTTTCACACTGGGGCCGCGCGTTTGAGTGGCGCTTTAGCGATGTTTAAGCGGTACTTTTCGGTCGCTAACAGGGCGCTTTTTACTCCAAACAAGAGGTTAAAAACTCCCGTGTTGCGGCGCTTCCTAAGCACTTTTCAGGTGCTTCAGAAGCGCTGCCCATTCATTCCAATGGGCAGAGCATTTTGAGAGCACTAAATACAGCTCTCCCTAACTGCCCCAAAGATGTTGCTTGCAGGACTTTTCGGAAACGTCCCACAAGCGCACCGCCCCAGTGTGCAAAGTCACACTTGAATGATTGGGAGGCGGTTTTCAGGCGCTTAGCAGAGGCTATTTCCAGTGCTAAAGCGCCTGAAAACCGCCCCAGTGTGAAAAGGGGACTCAAGGTTTTTCACATTAAAGGCTAAGTTCACCTTTTTGTTTTTCTAAATTCCAGCTCCCCTATGCACCAATATAGCATTTATGTACATTTTGGCTAGATAGGTGTTTCCTCCTATTATTCAGATTTGGTAAATCTAAAGGAGATTGTACAACCAGATTGTATAGTGTATGGCCACCTTTTTATACCTAAAATTACTAGTTGCACTTTCAGTGCCTTTAATTGCTAACAGCACACCAAACACAGAAGCAAACACACATTTTGCCATGTGAAAAAAACGAGTGACAAATTCTGTAAAAAGCACAGTAAAAAACACGCAACCCACAAAACGCCAGCATGTCCCATAAGCCACATATAGCAAATCCCATTTAAATCAACGGCTGCCCTATGCACGTTACAGGAAAAACGAGCCACAAAACGTTCGCTCCCACTATGCTAGATGTAAATGGGGCCTGAAAGTAAAATTGGTGAGATAACACAAGAAAAATGTGGCTCCATTCACATCTGTACGTTTCCTTGCATTTCATAAATGCGCTGCACCAAAAATCGCAGTAAAACCCCACCAAGCTCCACTCTAAGAAAAAGTTCTGAAGCTTCTTTGGGAAAATTGCTGCATGTAGGGCAGCCCATTCAGGTGGATGGGCTGCCCTATGTGTGATGAGTGAAAATGCTAAAAAACACCTCCCCACTTTGCTAAAAAAACCAAAAACGCATGTGGGAGTTCCCGCTATGCAGAGATGTGAACAGGGCTTGACAGCTGAGTGTTTCTGTCCACCCCCTCCTATGTACTTGCATAAAGATGGCCATACACTATGCAATCTGATTGTATATTGTGTATTTTGTGAGAAGGGGGATCACTGATTGATTGCATCTCATTTAAAAAAAACGTGCAGCTAGGAGTGGGTGGGTGGATGATGCACCTACAGTCTGTAAGGACGTAAGACAGAATCAATAGATATGTTTGGAATCGTGGATGCAGGACAGTAAGGTACGTGTCTGTAGATTTTATGGAAAGCTTTGATATTTTTGCAAAAAAAAGTATATGAATGCTATATTGGTACATTTGAAATTTAGAAAAAAAAAAAAAGGTGAACTTAGTCTTTAATGCATTAGGGTGAAAAACCTTCTGTGTTGCAGCTGTCCCAGGGAGCCTCCCTTTTTCTTACCTGAACCTGATCGTTCCAGCGACAAGAACAAACCCAGCGGCTCCAGCCGCTGTCTCGGGTCCTCATTGGATAGATTGATAGCAGCGGGAGCCATTGGCTCCCTCTGCTGTCAATCCAATCCAGTGACCCTGGGGGCGGGGCCGAGTCCTGCTGTCTGTGTCAATGAACGCAGCAGCCGGACTCGGGAGCGCGCCCGCACGGGAGCCCCCATGGGAAGCGTCTCTCCGTGGGGGCACCTGATGAAGAGGAGGAGCCAGGGGCGCCGCTGGGGGACCCCAGAAAAGGAGGATCGGGCCGCTCTGTGCAAAACCCTTGCACAGAGCAGGTAAGTATAACATGTTTGTTATTTTACAAAACAAAACAAAAAGAAAACCCTTTACAATCACTTTAAGGCATGTGCAAGGTGTGCCATCAGACTGGCCACCAATGTTAAAGTATCTGGGCTTTACCATTGCAGAGCAAAGCAACATGTTTCCTTTATTCCTTTAGGAGGGGGTGGACAGAAACACTCAGCTGTGAAGCCCTGTTCACATCTCTGCATAGCGGGAACTCCCACATGCGTTTTTGATGTTTTTAGCAAGGTGGGGGGGGCGTTTTGGAGAATTTTCACTCATCACACATAGGGCAGCCCATTCCCCCTCAGCTCACCCCATCAATCTCCTTACACATCACTGATCTACTAACAGACATATCAGCCTGGATGTCAAACCACTTCCTCAAACTGAATCTAAAACTGAGCTCTTAATATTTCCTCCCCCATGTGCCCCCTCCCCTGACTTCTCTGTCAAGATCAATGGCACATCTATCAGTCCTTCCCCACATGCCAGGGTGCTAGGGGTAACCTTAGACTCTGAACTGTCCTTCCAGGTCCACATCCAATCCCTGTCCAAATCATGCCGCCTCCGCAACATTTCCAGAATACGCCCCTTTTTAACTAATGACACCACCAAGCTTCTAATTCACTCCCTGGTTATCTCTCGCCTCGACTACGGCAACTCCTTCCTCATTGGATTACCTTTACATAGACTATCCCCCCTTCAGTCCATAATGAATCCCGCTGCAAGACTCATCCACCTTACCAACCATTCAGTGTCCTCCACCCCTCTCTGCCAATCCCTCCAGTGGCTTCCACTCACCCAATGAATAAAATTCAAAGTACTAACAATAATTTACAAAGCCATCCATAACTCTGCCCCCAGCTACATCACTAACCTAGTCTCCAAATACCAACCAAGCCGCTCTCTTCGGTCCTCCCAGGACCTCCTGCTCTCTAGCTTCCTTGTCACCTCCTCCCATGCTCGCCTCCAGGATTTTTCCAGAGCTTCTCCCATCCTTTGGAACTCCCTACCCCTATCTGTCCGACTTAGGGTTGCCACCTGTTCGGGATTCACCCAGACAGTTTGGGTTTGGAATGCTGCGTCCGGGGTTTCAGACTGTCTGAGACCCGGACACATTATTCAGACTGGACTAAGTCTCCCCCATTCTCTCTCCTGCCTCTAAGTGAGTGTGCTAAGGTAAATCAGGGTTCTCAGAGCACTCATTACATCCGAGCTCCCCCTTACATCAGAGTCCTCTTTGTACACCAGAGCATCTCTTATGTTAGAGTCCCTAGAGTTCTCCCTTACATCAGCGTCTGCAGAGTCCCTCCTTACAGTGAAAGGGAACTCTGCAAGTTCAGATGTAAAGGGGAAACTCTGTGGACTCTGATGTAAAGGGGGAACTCTGTGGATTATGATGTAAAGGGGATGTCTGTGGACTATGATGTAAAAGGGGAACTCTGTGGACTCTGATGTAAAGAGGGAACTCTGTGGACTCTGATGTAAAGAGGGAACTCTGTGGACTCTGATGTAAAGAGGGAACTCTGTGGACGCTGATGTAAAGGGGGACTCTTGTGATTAACTTCATATGATTAGAAATATTATTTAAACATAGCAACATTTATGCATAGTTTATCTATGCATACTATGAAAAAAAATTGCTGTGCGACGCTGAAGTTTTCGGGTTTGACTTGTAGAAAAGGTGGCAACCCTAGTCCGACTGTCCCCTAATCTATCCATCTTTAGACGATCCCTGAAGACCCTTCTCTTCAAAGAAGCCTATCCTGCTTCTAACTAACACTGTTTCACTTCCTCCATCAGCTCACCCCCCCCCCCCACAGCTATTACCTTTTGTATCAATTGACCCTTCCTTTTTAGATTTTAAGCTCTAACGAGCAGGGCCCTCTGATTCCTCTTGTACCAAATTGTAATGTAACTGTAATGTCTGCCTTCATGTTGTAAAGCGCTGCGCAAACTGTTGGCACTATATAAATCCTGTATAATAATATAATAATAATATTCTCCCCTCTCCAGCATAGTTCCCAACTGTCCCTGATTTGGAGCAATGTCCCTCTGTCCCTCATTCCTCCTCATTTGTCCCTCATTTTGGTCTGATCTATATAGTTGTATATAAAATGCACTTTTTATCTATCAAAAAATGTTTTCCAGTGCCAAACCTTTCATCTGATTTCTAAATGGCTGCATTTGTAAATTCCAAAAGCCAATATAAAGGAATAGTAGTGGTAAAAAAAAGCACTTGTGGGTTTAACTAATCTTGTTTTTTTTGTACAATTCTCCTTTAAGGGGGTGTGGCAAGGGGTGTGTCCTATGCCTGCATACTTTTGCTGATAGGTGTCCCTCATTCCCATCTCAAAAAGTTGGGAGGTATGCTCTCCAGCAGTACATGTTCACCTTTCTTTCACTCTTCACCTCTCCATTAAGATGTCAACAGCAAAGGAAATACCAGTATTTCCAGGTATCAGGCAACATATGACTTAGCTCCTTGCACACGGGCCTGGGGAGAGAGGTGCAGCATTCAGTCTTCCGGGAGGCAGTCTGTCAAAGTCTATGGCATGCTACTGCTGGAGGGGGCTGAATGCTGTACCGTTTAGGGTACTGAGCATTCAGGGACAGGATTTCCTGAACGCAGGTCTTCTTCGCTTCTGGTTAATTAGAGGATTTATTGATGCAAAAGTAGGAAGCGGGAATTGCTGCAATTTAAGCTTTTGGCTTCCTGTAGTTTAACACTGTTCAGAATAGTACATCTCTGTCTTGTCGTGCATGAAGTGACTGTAGCCATATTAGTGCACTTGCAACAAGAACAACTGAGTACAAAAGTTTTAGCAGAATGTTATGTAACACAATCACTGAAAAAAAAAATGCAAAAAAGAAAACACAAACTACTAATTCACATTCTACTTTTGTATTAGTACTGCTTGGACCTTGAAGAAGGGGACATACTGTACACTGAAAGCTTTTCCTGAAAATTTGGATGTTCGTGCAAATAAAAAAAGTATCACGGACAGGACTCAATTGTTCTTGCCTTGTCATGCAAGTTTTTTCAGGGAATTTCCATTTTATTTATGATCTTTCGGTGAGCCCTTTGATATACATTCTTCAAAACATGCCATCATATAGTCCCATTGCAAGAGGCTACAGTTGTACTATATAGATGCGTATTGTACAGAAGATACTTAAAAAGATCATTTGATCTTTAGATATTGAGTACTTGCCAAAGAAGAGATCAGGTGACGTATGTCTTGGCAAAAATAGATAAAAATGATATTCAGTACATCTCTGCAATAGATACACATTTTCCCATGTTTTGTCTCTATAAAATACACGTTGATCCTGCCCTAAATCTACTGATCTTCTTACACGAAGAAAGTAGAAAATCCGCCATCCACTTGACTGATGATAAAATAGTTCAAGCTTTACTCAAAAGGTACCCTGTTTCCCTGAAAATAAGACCTAGCGTGATTGTCGGTGATGGCTGCAATATAAGCCCTACCCCCCAAATAAGCCCTAGTTAAAGTCCTTGTAGGTCTTATTTTCAGGGTAGGGCTTATTTTCGGGGAAACAGGGTAGGGCTTATTTGGGGGGTAGGGCTTATATTGCAGCCATCACTGACAATCACGCTAGGTCTTATTTTCGGGGAAACAGGGTATCCATCATATTAAAAAAAAAAAAAAATTGACGCATTTCTGCCCCAACCTTAGTGCCTTAGTCATAATGACTAAAGCCCTAAGGTTGGGCAAAAACACGTAAATTTTTTTATAGGAGGGATAGTTTTATGTCTTGATGGATATTGGATAAAGCTTGAACTATTTTATCATCAGTCAAGTGGATATCGGATTTTCTATGTTTGTCTAAGGCAGTGTATCTCAACCTTTTTTGAGGCAAAGCACCCTTTAAAATTATGGACAGTCTCGAGGCACCCTTCAAAATTATGAACTGTCCTGGGGCACCCCATTCTAAAATTTAAAAACTATTCTAATAGTCTAACATAATTCAGCAACATCAAAACATGCAGGACACCCAACGTTAGAGGTGTTTTATTCTTCCAAAGCAAATACACTTTTGTAAACTGGCAATGACTAGTATTCCAATGTTTCTCTTCAACCTTAGTTTTTCTCCATCACTTAGCCAATGAGACCCCAAAGCTGATACAGAGAGGCAAGGGAGGGTCAAACAAGGATGATATGCAGGCAACTGACATCCGCCTTATCAACTGATGATGTCATTGGTCATTAGGAGGTTGGCAGCTAGAAGGTTATAATGCTGTACAATGAAAACCTGTGGCTTTGTGCAACTAAAAGGAAGGTTTCATCCACCAACCAGCTTGTATACAATTTTGGGGCAATTTTTAAGCACTTTGCCAAATCACCCTCTGAAGAAACCTCAAGGCCCCCTGGTTGAAAAAGGTTGATTTACAGTACAGTATGTACAGCGTATATCCTGGCATAGACTACTGCACCTGTCCCAATGGGTACTGAGTTCAGGGGCTGCAGCACCACAAAGTTTTTTGTTTTTTTTAATTGATCTTTTTACATCCTGTAGTAAATTGACAATGCTGCCTCTACTGCACAAAATACCCAAGCAATATTTTCAGTCATGCCCAATTCTCTGCTGTTGGACTACAGAACAACTTTTTCTCTTCGTAGCATAAGGGGATGTGTTCTGTAGTCCGGTCAGTAGTTAAAAAATATATTACCAGCACACCGTGGATCATCAGAATTAATTAGTAAATGTTTATTTAAGAGGGTCACATCACAACGATATAGTTTAATGCTTTGGGGCCACCCAGGATCTCTTTGTCAGGCTTGTGATCATATGCCTGACGAAGGGGACCTGCGTGGCCACAAAACGCTGTGATGTGACCTTCACAAATAAATGCTTCAATGTTAATTTTGACAATCTATGTTGTACTGGCGATATATACTTTGATTTATGGTGTCATCAGTCTCCAGCTGGTATCTACTACAGCACCCGCTTACTACGCGCTCCAGGAACATGTGGTAGGTAGCAGACAAATGTTCTAAATGTTTTACAGGACAATTTCATGGGTCAGATGGTAGACGCACCAACTAGAAACAAAGCTTTACTGGATCTACTGATTACCAACAATACAGACCTGTGGAAATGTGGAAATACGGGGCAATTTAGGAAACAGCGATCACAGGTCAATTGGCTTCAGTATAAATCACACAAATAGGAAACATAAGAGGAATACAAAGACAATGAATTTCAAAAGAGCCAACTTTCCTAAACTACGATTCTTGCTAGAAGATATAAAGTGGGATAAAATCTTAGGAGCAAAGTACACGGAGGAGAGGTGGGTATGCTTTAAGAGCATATTAAATAAGGGCATTAGCCAGTGCATTCCAGTTGGGGGGCTTTGGTGAGATATCAGGGGTCTTAACAGACCCCTGATATCTCCCCCTTGAGACAGAGAAAGAGACCGAGGATAGAGATTCCCCAGTTCCTTTCTCTGCAGCCTCAGCTGCACTGAGAATGAATGGAGAGAAGACAGCGGCTCCTCTCCATTCATAAACTGAGACATCGTAATCACAGGAGATTACAATGTTTCAGTTATGTGAATGGACAGAGTCAGCTGACTCTGTCTATTCACACAGCGGAGAGGGACAGCACAACGGAGGGGGACAGCGGAGATGGACAGCAGAACGGAGGGGGACAGAGGAAGTAAGAGGAACAGCGGAACGGAGGGGGACAGAGGAACGGAGGGGGACAGCGGAGGGGGACAGAGGAATGGAGGGGGACAATGGAGGGGGACAGAGGAATTGAGGGGGACAACGGAGGGGGACAGAGGAACGGAGGGGGACAGCGGAAGGGGACAGAGGAATGGAGGGGGCATGGAGGATGAGGTGACAGTCAGCGGTGATCGCGTGTGGGGGAGTTACAAGCACCAATCACCGCTGTATGTCACAAAGCAGCTGAAAGCCGCGGGGGGAGAAGCTTGTAACTCCCCCACGCGCCAATCACCGCTGACTGTACAGGTATCAGCAGAAGCATCGGGAGCATTTGCCCGAGTACAAGTACTTGGGCAAATGCTCGGTATCGGTGCCGATACCGATACTAGTATCGGTATCGGGACAACCCTAATTAATAAGTCACCGGGACCAGATGGCTTGCACCCGAGGGTACTTAGGGAACTCAGTAAAGTAATTACCAGACCATTGTTCCTAATTTTTACGAACAGTCTACTGACTGGAATGGTACCAGCTGATTGGAGAAAAGCCAATGTAGCACCAATATTCAAAAAAGGGCCAAGATACATCCCTGGGAATTACAGACCAGTTAGCCTAACATCAATAGTATGCAAGCTCTTGGAGGCGATGATAAGGGATTATATACAAGATTTTAGTAATGATAACGGTATCATTAGCAGTAATCAGCATGGATTCATGAAGAATCATTCTTGCCAAACCAATCTATTAACCTTCTATGAGTAAGTGAGCTGCCATCTAGATAAAGGAAGGCCCTTAGACGTGGTGTATCTGGATTTTGCAAAAGCATTTGGTACAGTTCCCCATAAACATTTACTGTACAAACTAAGGTCTGTCGGCATGGACCATAGGGTGAGTATATGGATTGAAAACTGGCTACAAGGGCAAGTGCAGAGGGTAGTGATAAATGGGGAGTACTCGGAATGATCCAGGGTGGAAAGTGGGGTCCCTCAGGGTTCTGTCCTGGGACCAATCCTATTTAATTTATTCATAAACAACCTGGAGGATGGTATAAACAGCTCAATCTCAGTATTTGCGGACGATACTAAGCTAAGCAGGGCAATAACTTCTTCGCAGGATGTGGACACGTTGCAAGAAGATCTGAACAAATTAATGGGGTGGACAACTACATGGCAAATGAGGTTTAATGTAGAAAAATGTAAAATAATACATTTGGGTGGCAAAAATATGAATGCAATCTACTCACTAGGGGGAGAATCTCTGGGGAAATCTAGGATGGAAAAGGACCTGGGGGTCCTAGTAGATGATAGGCTCAGCAATGGCATGCAATGCCAAGCTGCTGCTAACAAAGCAAACAGAATATTGGCATACATTAAAAAGGGGATTAACTCCAGAGATAATGCAATAATTCTCCCACTCTACAAGACTTTGGTCCGGCCGCACCTAGAGTATGCTGTCCAGTTCTGGGCACCAGTCCTCAGGAATGATGTACTGGAAATGGAGCGAGTACAAAGAAGGGCAACAAAGCTAATAAAGGGTCTATTAGTTATGAAGAAAGGTTGCGAGCACTGAACTTATTCTCTCTGGAGAAGAGACACTTGAGAGTGGATATAATTTCAATGTACAAATACCATACTGGTCACCCCACAATAGGGATAAAACTTTTTCGTGGAAAGGAGTTTAATGAGACATGTGGCCACTCATTAAAATTAGAAGAAAAGAGGTTTAACCTTAAACTGCGTAGAGGGTTCTTTACTGTAAGAGCGGCAAGGATGTGGAATTCCCTTCCACAGGCGGTGGTTTCAGCGGGGGGCATCGATGGTTTAAAAAAACTATTAGATAAGCACCTGAACAATCACAACATACAGGGATATACAATGTAATACTGACATATAATCACACACATAGGTTGGACTTAATGGACTTGTGTCTTTGTTCAACCTCACCTACTATGTAACTATGTAACTATGTAACTGTGAAGGGGCAGTATGTAAATAACCATATTAGTGCTTGTTAATGGTTTAAAATCTTGTTTCTACAGTATGTATAGTATGTGTAGAGGTCTCCCCGACTTCCAAGGGCCTGATGGTGACCCCCCAGAGCCAGGGAGAGCTGACATTCCTCCTCAGGGTGCAGGTTACTAGGCATAGTGGGTGTGGTGCAAGGTGAAAAAGATTGGGCGCCAGTCACTTTTTGTAAAAATGAACAGAGAGAGAGTTTTATTTCTCTTAACAGGAACGTTGGGGAGAAAGGGTTTAGAGCACAGGACACTCTTAGTCAAATGCAATAGCAATTAAGGCAAACTCCGCAGACAACAATAGAACTAGGCAGACAGCAATACAGAACAAGGGCTTTTAAGCTGAATGCAGCAATCTGTATCGTGTAGCAACCGTTGTCTCCTATAGCAACTGAACGTTCAACAGTCAATATAGATCTGCACACATAACTCACGGTATCTCGTTGTAGATCTTCTCTCACATCTTACAGTATCCCACTATAAATCTTCACACTGAGCGCCCAGTCTCTCACTAGACTTCAAACACCCCAGCCGTCACTGGATCCCCTGAGCTCTTCCACAGCTAACCCGCTGTATACTCCTCAAGCTTCACCCATGCTACCCGCTGGATCCCTGACTTGACTTTGCTGAAGATTTCCCACTTCTTCACTGACCCCAGCTAGTGAAAAAGGCTGCTCTGGAACTTCTTCAGACTTCATGCACTGGCCTCTGATAACAGGAGTGGTTGTCCCTTGGTGGCAACTGTTTCCCCTTTATCTCTGACCTTGATCCTCACTTGCCTCTGGCAACATTCCCCTTCACCTCTGGCAACATTCAGTTTCCCATCTGGCTGAACCTCTGCAACTTGGTTAGGCTCCCGACCTGAAGCCCCAACCACGCGCTGCTTTCCATAGTCCTGGATAGGCCTCAGACAGCCGAGCAGCCAGGTGTTCCTGGATAGGCCTCTGGGAGCAATGCAACACATGTCCAACCAGACAGCCATCCAGGTGGCACAGAACCCCAATCACCTGACTCCTCCCGAATAAATAGGCTCTCTCTGCAGGCCATGGGACCAAAGAGACTTTTACCAATTGGCTGGGACAACCTATCCACTCCTAATCGGAATTCACAATGCCCTTGTCATTCTAATGCCACAGGCGGCAATGCCACTTAGTGACAGAAGAGAGAGGTGCACCAAATTCAGGTTTAGGGCAAAAGTCAGTGGATCACCCTACCAATTAGCCAGGCTAGTTACCACCTAGCATAACTAGGTTTATTAGCAGCCCTGTTTAGGACCAGGTTGCTATATTTGCATTTACATGGGGTAGCCTTATTTGCTCATTACACATACAGGCTCTGCCTGTTGTGCCTTGCTGATTCTTTCATCTAACAACAAGTCTTCTGGACAAGGTCTGATTGAAAGCAATACAGTCTCTGGTAAGATGAAAAAGCCACGATTTCACTGTTAGCCAGACATGATGTGATCTTTGCCTAGGCTTTATGTCACATAAAGGGGCACAGAAGATGTGTTTGAAGCCTGAACATAATTTTTTTCAAACAGTACAACCTCCAGCAAAGTCTTCATCATTCGAGAAATCCAGGTGCGTCAAATGCCTACGACCCCTGTTGCCCTCCATGGTTTCTCCCAAGGACCCCTGTGTCACTACTATTTTCTGTAGTGACATAGGGGCTGGCAGTAAGAACCACAGTGCGCAGTGGGGCACAGAGGCATTTGACATTCTCAGAAGTGTTGACCGTTGAAAATTTTACTGGAGGCAGCACTGCTTGAAGATGATGGAGTTTGGATTTGGTGTCCAACAGAGAGATACTGTAAGAATTCCAAGTCTTTTAATGCAGGAGCTAAGCTTGGGACTATATTTGTTATGCGATGGAATCCCTTTTAAGATTAACAAGGTATGCAATTTGCCACCATACACAAGTCAGTTCAGCTCAAGTTAACTTTTACTGGAAGAGTTGCTAAATGATTTCTTTAATTACTTGGTATTACAGGGGTTTTGTGTTGATAAAAAGTAGTTAAGGTATGGTCCAAATCTAATTAAACTCTGAGCCTATATAACCTAGGCTGGCCATACACAGAGCAAATTTGTTTCTTACAACCACGGGTTTCAGGAAGAAATTTGCTTAATTCCCCTATCAATGCAGACAATCCCTCCTGCTATTGTCTTCTCCTGGTGGGACAACCTGTCCCCGCCAGGAGAAGACAGTGATTATCGTTAGCGACTATAGCAGCCGCTACCAATATTCACAAGAGAATCCAGCAGGCTGGTTGTACACAAGTTGAACGATCGATCAACTTGGTACATTCAGCCTGCCTATTAACGGTTTGAATCAGCAGGAACAGGCCAGGATTCAAACCGTGTATGGCCAGCCTTAGATATGCTATATGGCCAAACCTTTGTGAACATCTCTCCAATTTATTGAGTACAGGCATTTCCATTGAAGGGTACTGTTAATGCTACAACATACAAAGGAATTATCAACATTTGTGCACTTCAAGCCTTGTTATCGGGAAAGGTCATTGATGTTCTATCATGGCTGTGCCCCTGTGCATAAAGCCAGCTCCATGAAGCCATGGTTTGAGCTTGGCTTAAAGAAACTAAAGTGACCTGCACAGATTCCTGGCCTCTAATGAACATCTTTAGGATGAACTAAACAATCCATGTCTTCTAATCCAACATGGGAACCTGGGGGTAAATTCACTAACAGTCAATTAACAACAAAAAAAATGCATTAAAATAGCTCTTGCATTAAATAAGTTTTGAAAGTGAAGCTCACTAAGAATTTTGAGTTAAGTAACGAATGTGGTGTTTGTTCGATTTTCATGCAGTACTTTATTGCATTGAGCTGGTTGCTAGGGAGCTGGCTGGGAAGTTGGCCGCCGCATTTTTAACAACAGATGACAGCTGAATGTAATAAAAACATGCCGGCTAATAAAAATTATGGAAAAAAAACAGAGTGGGGTCTCCCCCGATGCATACCAGGCCCTTTCGGGTCTGGTATGGATTTTGCTGGGAACCCCACGCCAGAAAAACAAAAAAAAATGGCATGGGGCCCCCCCCCCAAATCCATACCAGACCCTTATCCAAGCATGCAGCCTGGCAGGCCAGGAAAAGGGGGGATGAGCAAGCGCCCCCCCATCCCTGAACCATACCAAGCCACATACCCTCCACATGGGATGGGGAGCTTTGAGCAGAAAAGCACCTTGTCCCCATGTTGATGGAGAAAAGGGCCTCTTCCCCACAACCCTGAGCTGTGGTTGTGGTGGTTTGCGGCCCTCAGATCCCAGATTTTTGTTCTGCAAGCAAGTGATATGCTGGAGGAAGAGGAGTGTATATAGAGAGTGTATATAGTTGAAGTGTCCCCGCAGAGACTTTTGTTCCAGTCAAGTGGGCATCCTATAATAATCCCTTTCCCATCCAAGTTCAATTCCCCTAATAAACAAACAAAACAAAGTTGCTGGAGACTGTATTCCTGACTCAAGTGTGCCTGTGGAAATTCAGTTGCCTGGATGTGCAAGGTGGGGGATCCCTATTTACCAGTGGCTCCTATGTGGGGTGCACTATGGCTGAATGAGATTCCTACAGACACCTTTCCAGAAGAGTCGAGGTTCGTACAGATGCCAAAGGTGGACTAAGTCTGTATTAATGCCCACAGTTTTGGCTCATATAGGTGATGGTCAGATGTTTACAAGCTTTTAGACAAAAGTGGTTAATTTACTTGTAGCTCCATGATGTTTAGGCAGGGTTGCTAGTAAATTTACCTGCCAGGTATAATCGCCTTGGCCAGTTGATAAGAGATCGATTGATTCCACCCTAATTCTGGAATTTCTGCCCTTCTTTCTTCTGTCACTAGATGGCTGGGTATCTGGTGGCATTAGATAAGACAAGGGCATTGCAAGGAAACATATTAGGAACAGATAGGGTATCTCAGCCAATGGGCAGGGATCTTCTTTGGTCCCTTGGCCTGCTGGGAGAACCTATATATTTGGGTGAGGTCAGGTGATTGGGGTTCTGTGCCATCTGGAAGACTGTCTGGGTGGATGTGTGTTGTACTGCCCCAGGCTGCTAGGCCAGAGCCTGAGGCCTATCCCAGGGACATCTGGCTGCTAGGCTGTCTGAGGGTCTATCCAGAAGAAAGAGAGCAGCATAGGGTTGGGACTGCGGCTTGCAGTCCAACCAGAAGTAACGGTTCTGCCGGCCGGAGAACCTGTCATGGTCGGAGGTAGAGGGGAAGCTGTTGCCACTAAGGGACCATCCGCCTTATTACCAGGGACCACTGTGAGTAGCTGAAGCAAGAACCAGATCAGTATTCTTGCCAACCAGGGACGGTGAAGAATTGGGAAACTTCAGCAGGTGTCAAGCCAGGGACCCAGCCACCGTAGGTGACGCTTGCAGAGCAGCCTTGTGTGCCAAGCCAGGGACCGAGCAGGCCAGTGGGGTGAGCCTTGAGGAGTATCTTGGATGCCAAGATAGGGTCCCAGCAGGGAAGCGGGGGTGACGCTTGAGGAAGATACTGAGAGAGAAGGTTGGAAGAGCTCAGGAGATCCAGTGGCAGTGGATCAGCAAGTCTAGTGAGAGAGACTGGGAGCTCAGTTGAGTGAATATCTACAATAGGAGATTGTAGAGGAAGTGAAAGAGTTCATTGTAACCTTTGTTAGAAACTGTTCAAGATTGTTGTCATAGGAGACAGCGTGTCTACACATGGAGACTGGGTGCCTTTCCCTGCATGGCTGTCTACCTATAGAAGCCTCGGAGTCTGCCAATTAACATTGCAACTACTAAAGGGTGTCCTGGCCCTAAACCCTCTCTCCCACAGTTCTGTTTAAGAGGCAATAAATCTATTTGCATCCAAGAAGTGTCTGGCGCCCATGAATGTACCTTGCATTACACCCACTGTGCCTCGTAACCCCCTCTGCACAGAAGGATGTCAGCTGTCCCTGACTCTGGAGGTCACCATTAGGCTTCTGGAGGCCCGGGACCTTGCTACATACTAAAGGAGTATACAGTAGTATGTTCACTTTACAAAGTAACTTTCACTTTATAAAGGAATTTCTACTTTATTTAGTGAATTTGGTGAAAATTAGGAATACTCACGTACTACACGTGCAAGGTGAATGAAAAAAAATAATTTTTGAATTTTGCTTGTACATGAATGGAGTCAACACAGCTTCACCCTATTTTCTAGTGAAAAAAGTGGGCATAATTTACTCTTTTAGTAAATCGGCCACATGGTGTATGTCTGTAACTCCATGGATAAACTGGTATCCCTACTTAGGGTCCTTTCACACGGGCGATCCGCCTTGCGGATTGTGCTTTGCTCAGCGAGGGATTGATCCACTGATCCCCCTGAACAGGCGGATGACAGGTCCTGTCCTTACACTGTGCTGAGACGGACCTGTCAGAGCTCACTCTCCTTTATACGGAGATCGGATGAAAACGGACCGCCTGTCCTTTTTCATCCGATCCCATCTCATCCGATCCATCAGATGAAGATAGATGGAAAATAGGGTCACAATCTGTCTGGAATTCGCGGACAGGATCAGATTAGATAGCAGCAGGTGTCAGCGGACATGTCTCCACTGACATCTGCCACTCAATAGGAGTGAATGGAGGCTCCGATCAGGTCTGCCTGAAAAACTGACAGGCGGACTTGATCGGAAAGCCTGTGTGAATGGGGCCTAACTGGGAAAACCAGTTTATCTGGGATCACCTCCGGCATGTTCTCAAGACAAGTGGGATCCACCCCACACTGTAACCTTTAAAGTAGTCCTGTACTAAGCCTACTTAAAGTAAAGAAACTAATAAACTTTACAGCAGCCACCATTAGATACCTGGAGGTACAAAAACCTGGTATTTCCAGATATGGTGCAGGCATGTACACCATACACTGCATCCCACAATGCAATATCATGTTCCTAAGAGCCCTATAGCTAGGACTGATCAGGGGGGCTTACCTAGCTCTATGCAAATACCGACTTTGAAAAAGTCAACATTTGCTGCTTTGGTAGTGGTGGAGTGTGGCAATGGTAGCAGCAGGCCTCTTGTTGTGTGTAATGAGCTTGTTACTTTCCCTAATGTGATGGTAGTACAGATTCCCTTTGAACCAATAAGGGGTTATGTGGACTTCAACACACTGAAGAATTTGAAATAAACTATGTGTGTGACCATTGCTTATTCCAAACATTACATAGTTAAATGGGTCTTAAACTGTATTTAAACCCAAAGGTAACAATGTAATATATTGCATTAGATATAGTGACTGTCTTAGTTTATTTCAAGGCTTTCCCTCTTTAATTTCACCAAGTGATCCTGAAAATAACGCACTTCCTTCATGTCTTATTTCTCCGATGTATCTATTGGGGCAGCCATGGCTGTCATACACTGGACCTCAAACATGTCTGCCTTTATTTCCATTATATGGTGGATTGATGGGACTAGTAGATTTCGCAAAAGGGGTAAAGTTCTTAATGCCATATTTTCAGCTGGCATGAAGTGACAAAGATAGTTAATGTCTGGCAGGAGCAACAGGTATTTTCTGTACTTGCTGACGATGTTCTTTACTTGGAAGTGAAAACTAATACAGCTACCACATCTAAACACTGCCTGCAATATATTCCATTTTTGATTTAGATATGCTTCATTTGGGTTGGCCTGGTGGCCTAGTAGTTAGCACTGGGTTCTTTGCTTCAGAGCTCAGCCAGAACACTATCTGCATGGAGTTTGCATGTTCTTATTGGTTTCTAAATTGACCCTAGTATGTGTGTATAGATTGGCTAAGCATATGTGCTATCTCATTCTGCATTCCAGTCCCATACAGAGTAATAAGGTAAGGTTGAGTAAAGACCTAACAACCTGCCTTGTTAAAAATTGCCAGAAACCTATGGAAAAAGGCTTCCAAGTGTATCAGACATGGTGCCCGTGGAACTGGCTCATAGATTTGTTGAAGGATGGATATAACTAAATAGATATATACAGTGGATACATTACATACACTTTAATCATGATGGTTATCTATTTGAACATTGTTCTCTGTCTTACATCTTGTGTTCTACTGTACATGTCCCAAAGTGCATTGCCTGCCATGTCCACATGATCTTCAAGAAATAGATCTATTGGTGGGTTTTGTTCCAACATCATTTTGGGTGATCTACTTTTCTGTTTTACACAAAGTGCTGATTGCTTAACACACAGCTGTTTTGTACACTGTTTAGTTTTCCTTTTACTATTCCTCACAAGACAACTATACAGTTATTTAGAAGGTGGGCATTATTATATAGCAATATTAACAATAAATAGCAACACGAAAAGAAACTGCGCTTAGGATGGGTCTATATGGTACAAACACAGGTTGCTGAATCCCCTATATAGAGCTTTCACAAGGATACTCTACTAATTATGCATAAACTAGGAGAAAAAGGGGTTAATTGGCGCTACCTAGAAACCCAAATGCTACTGCATATTCAGGAAAAAAAACGTACAAGTGGTTTTATATTAATACAGTGCTGCACACCAATGTGCATATCATTCCAGTCTGTAGGTTAAAGGAAATACCACAGTGCCTGGTAGGAGTGAGGGGTCCTGGGATCCCTAATCAGTAAGATCATTTGTTGTACATATAGGCATAAATGATATAACAAATAAACAAAGTATTATATAGATAAATTGCCTGAGTTGGTGCAGAAATTATCTGTTTTGTACATACTAACATACACTGTGTAAACTGTATAGAACATGGACAAACAGTCATTCAATTCAGTAAATTTTGACTTAAATCAAGCATACAGTTTGCGTATAATAGAACTGGAACAAAACATATGCCTTAATGAGT
This sequence comes from Aquarana catesbeiana, assembly GCF_042186555.1. Lineage (NCBI taxonomy): Eukaryota > Metazoa > Chordata > Amphibia > Anura > Ranidae > Aquarana > Aquarana catesbeiana. The sequence continues at coordinate 39,694,583 of NC_133333.1, forward strand.
ATATTCAAGTGATGTGTATTAGTCCCATCCGTTTATGTACATGGCTTGGGCATAGGCTATGGATCTCATAAATACCCTACAGCTCATTAAAGCCTGGACCCAGCATGTTAACAATAGAGCATTAACTTACACTGATACATCACACCTAAAAGAGGGTCATCTATGGAGAAGAGAAGATAGAGACATTTGGTTCCACAAGAGAGACAGTTGGGAACTGTTAATGTAAACTGGGATGCTTTTTGTGAACAAAAATACACCTTCTATGCCAGTCTTTCCCAACCTTGTTTACCCTAAGGGAACACTTAAAATAATTTATCGATCTCAGGGAACCCCTACTAAAAGCAATTTATTGGGGCTGAATGGGTAAAATGCCTCATACACTGGTGGCGAGTGGAAATAATGTTCCGTACGTTGGTGGCCAGTGGAAAGAATACCCCTTACATTTGGGTTCAGTCAAAAAAATGCCCCTTACATTTTTGACCAGTTCAAAGATTGCCCCTTACGTTGGTGGCCAGTGGAAAGAATATTTACTTACCCTAAGGGAACCCTTAAAATTATTTTTCGATCTCAGGGAACCCCTGCCAAAACGTAAGGGGCAAAAAGTTCATTGGGGGTGAGTGGGAGAAATGCCCCTTTTACATTGGTAGCCAGTGGAAAGAATACCCCTTACATTAGGAGTCAGTGGAAACAATTTCCTTACATTGGTGGCCAGTGGAAAGAATGCCCATATAGTGGTGGTCAGAATACCCTCCTTGACCCCAGAATTATGCAAGCGCCATCAAATAGGAGGTCAATCATTCACACCTCAAGAAACCCTAGCAACCCCTGAAGGAACATTAGAGTTCCACAGAACCCTGGTTGAGAAGGGCTGCCCTAAGCTATCAAGGTAAATTTAAGAAGGGTGTACATCCCATACCTTCACTGTGATATCATGTCCATTCCTGAGCGTCCCTCCCAAGTTTAATCTTCTCAGTCTCTGCTGCTTTCTCCTTGAAATGAAAATGAGGAAGTTATGTATTATATTTTCACAGCAATGCTGTTCCTCCACTTGACACTCTATCAGTTTCACATACCCCAGTGCACAGATATTATAAACAATGTGGTCTCATGAGAATACCATTTACAATATCCAATACAGAAAGTGGATGTATAGTTTTTTTTTCAACATTTATTAGATATACAGTCTGTGTAAAGGTGACATGCACCTCCTATACCTAAATGTATGGGGTATTTCAGGGGCTGTCTGGTCATGGGAGAGCAATGGGGAGGATAAAGGCAAACAGCTAAATACATAGAATGAATACATACATAAGAGCTGTTATACTTGCCAAAGGATTGTATTTAAAGCTGAACTCCAGGTAGATAAAAAAAAAAACACCACTAAATGATATCCTTATTCTCCAAAGTTGTTTTTCATGAAATTGTTTCTTGCTGTGTTTTTCTGCCTCCTTAATGTCCTCCATGAGCTCCCAAACCTCTCCCTTTCCCCCTTACTTCCATATGTTTGGAACGAGAAGAATATGAGAAGAGTATGCTAGTTGTAATCATATGCACTGCTCTATCCCATAGTCCATAGTCCATCTTGGAAGCAAACAAGAGAGGGTGTCTACGGTCCTACAGAATGTACAGGGGGACCATGGAAAACAAATGTAGCCACCCTCTAATAGGAAGCCAGACTGCTGCAGCAAAAAAAAAAAAAGAAAAAAAAGAAAGAAATTTGGAGATTTAGAGGTTACCTTTCTTGGCTTGTAGGTCCTGGCTGACCACTTCTGACTTTCGCGCATAAGTGAGAATGACATACAGTACCTTCCCCCAAAGCCTCCTGAGATACTGATGTCAAACCCAGGAGGCTTCAGGCAATCTCCACCATTGGGTTGTCACCTCAATGAACCTAGAAGAGACATCCGATCTCCCGATGACATCAGAAGAAAAGATCATCAGCTTACACCCCAGGGTGCTGGATTTGCTGGGTGGGTGATTATGCTGTTGTAGGACATTCCAGCTGTCAAGGTAAAAGGGGGAAAAAAAATATGAAGTTAAAGTGTTACTAAACCCACAACAGTAAAATCAGTCTGTATATGTAGTAAAGCATGCTTGTTATACTCATTATGGAACCTAAGGGTTTAATCCTCCGCATAGAGTAAAAAAGCTGGTTGATCCTGTCTTCTCTGATCCTCTCCTCCTTCCACCGTCCCCAATATATTTTCTGAAAATACAGAGCCAGCGGACAGGCTGCACATGCTCAGTTTGGTGTGTTATGGTAGCAGTGGTGGCTGGTGCTCCATTTTTTTCGGGGGGCGTCAAACAAACCACCCCCCCCACCGGTTCGGTCGGTTGGTCCGTCAGTCAAAACCTCCCCTGTTGCTCAGTTGATTGGCAAACCAACCACCACCACCCCCGTTGCTTGTCCAGCCACCCACCAGTCCTGCACTTATCCCATCTAGATCGTCGGCAGCTTTGGCGGCTTCCCCCTGCATCTCCTTCTCGGCGGCTTCCCCCTGCATCTCCTCCTCAGTGGCCAATATGGTCGCTTCTCCTCTGGGCCAATCAGGTCTTAAGACCCGCTTTCTGTTTGTCCGGGAGGAGAAGCAGGAGGGCAACAGCGAATATTAATTCGCTGTTGTCACACAACTGGGTGGGCTCAGGGCATAGTGCTCTGCGCCTCGAGCCCACCCATTTTTGAAGCCAATTAGAGCCTCAGGCTCTAATCATGTGCTTCAAAGAAAAAAAAAAAACAATTGAAAATTGTATGCATCTGGCACCCTGCATGTAGATTAGGGGCCGTGTGCATGGATTAGGGGGGTGGCGCCCCTGCGCCCCTAATGGAGCGGCCGCCACTGATTGCTAGAGAGGTTTTTTTTTTCTTGGGAGGGTGCATATGATCAGCACAGGGCCAATCAGCACTGCCCAGACAGAGGGTCAGGGATCCTGCATTCTGATAGGACAATCGTGGGAAAATGAAAACTCCTCCTACAAGCTTTAACCAGACACTGATAGAAGTCACAAGACTGCTATATACTGCTGATGAGAAAAGGTATTTAGCAGTATATTTACTAAAATAATTGCATATCCATGTTCTGTGTATGGTGGGAGACCAGATATGGTGAATGCAGGCTCCTGGGTTTAGTAACACTTTAAGTTCCTGTTAAATTCTAGCTATGCAATTTACAAAGAGATCTGTTTTTTCTGCGACAGTTCAGAAACACTACAGGCCTTGCTCCTCTCCCAGCCTGTGACTGGACAATGAAAGTAGGAGGGAAGGAAGCTCCGCACTCCAAAGAAGCAGTCCGAGTATATAGTATAAGAGTCAAAACGGCTTCATCCTGGCTCCTCCCAGGCCACGCCACTGGCGCATTTCGCCCCACCCACAGTACTTAGTCAAGGGGTCATGGACAATGAAAGTAGAAGCAGCAGACTTTCTATCAGCATGCTCCTTTCACTTCTGCAGAACTGA